>NW_010295024.1:0-48155 GCF_000700745.2 Antrostomus carolinensis
GTGGGGGAAGGTGTTGTAAGATGTGATTGCTTTGTCTCATGGTACTATTCAAATGATTGATAATGAATTAAATTGATTTTTCTTCCCCAAGTTGAGTCTGTTTTGCCTGTGGCCATAACTGGTGAGTGAGCTGTCCCAGTCCCCATCCTAATCTGTGGCCCCTTTGTTGTGTCTCCCATCCCATCTCACCAGGTGTGGGGGAGTGGGTGAGTGCAGGACCTCCTGGTCTACCTGTGGGTCAAACCACCACAGTAGGTGTCTAAAACTACTTCTTTGCAGCTGTTGTTGGCCATGAGCTCATGGGGAAACCTCTGGTGGAAACTAAAAGAGTTTTAAATAAGTTTGTGACCAGCCAGAGCCCTTACTGGTTACAGGTGTCTTGTAACCATGCAGATATAGGTCTTAATAAATGCTCAAAAAAGGTTTTGCTGTTGCTAGAGACCTGTACTCTAGTGCAGGGCTGCCTTTCTGCAGGAAGCTAAGCTCACGGGTTTGTCTGCTGTTGGCAGTTTTGACCAGACCTCCTGATTCAGTGGTCCCTTTGTCCCTCTGGGTGGCAAGGTGCCAAATGTGCCTTTCCCCTCATGCTGATGGTGACATGCCATGGGTGTACGCATCCCATGCTGTATTTGTGCTAAAGCTGTGTGATGTGATAGTGTGTGTGGTGCTCAGTGTTCTCTTGAAAATGCAGGATGAGCTTGGTCTACACCCTTCGCAAACAGACTTTGGTTTGTTCCCAGAGATGTAGGGGACTGGAAGAAAAAAAGGAAGAGCTTTGCTTTTGGAAACATAGACCAACCACTTAAGGCAAAGATTTATTTTAAAGGCTTTGCAGCAAATGACTGCTCCTTGAAGGAGAACAGCAATGTGGGTTTAAATATCAAGAGCTGAGGCAGTGAGGAAGGCTGGGACTGTGTGCTGCTTGGAGGCAGTGCTGACTGAGAGAGATGGTAGGGAGAAAGCAGCTACATGAGTGACCTGATAGAGGAACTGCTGGAGCAGGGGTGGCAAAGAAAGGGATGATGAATTCTGAAGAACAGACTGGGAAAATAGCTTTTGTGGATAGCTATTTTCGCAGCTACCACCAACTAAGAAATAGCTTGGGTGGTAGTGAGGCAAAATAGTGTTTAGGAAAGCTAGGGAAAAGTACAGAGCGGCAATAAAGGCAAAGTCCAGCTGTGCAGATGAGTAGCTCAATGGTGCCATGGATAGAGAGCAGAAAACAACTGGGTAATTAACACACAGATACATGCAACTGCCTGGTTGAAGGGTGGTGCTGGAGTTAGTGGCGCTGGGAAGGCAGCACAATGGTCTTGTGCCCAGTAATAGTGATAGAATGCAGGTGAAGCAGGGAAAAGGGTAAGCATAGCTTTAAGTTGCCCTTGAGCTGGCAGCTGAAGAGATCAATAAGAGATTGCCTGGGAGGCATGTCTTATGGACAGAAGTTGATCTGAGAGCAGTGGGGACAGAGAAAGAAGCTGAATTTGTCTTCTGAGTAGATGTAGAAGAGATAAAAGTGTTGTCATGGACTGAGTCTCACAGACCATTGGGGAGAGTTGGAGGAGTTGCAAAGGCTGTTCTTCAAATGAAAAGCAGGGATGTGAACCATTGTGTCCAGGAAGCGTGAAAAAGAAGGGGAACTGCTGGATTTCTTTGGGAGGAGAAACTATTCCAAGAATTGAAGAAATTAAAGCATGGCTGTATTGTTTTATGGAAGTGAAAGGGGAGAATACAAGGGAGAAGGGGTGGGAGTATGGCATGACGCCAGTCAGGAAAAAAGTTTGAGGGAGAAGGTAGTGAAATTGTCTGATGAGGTTCCTATGAAGAGCAAACAGAAGAGAGGCTGTCTTGCTCTTGTAACTGTCTCTTGGAGGAAACAACTAGAGGTGAGCAGGGGACTGAGCAGAACACAAAATCCCACACTTTCCATCAGCTTGATCACTGGGATGGAGCAGAGCTGCTTTGGGACTGGCGGTTGAAGGGGAGAAGAGAGAACTGTTGCAGAGAACATCTGTTTAGTTGGTGGCATCTTGCCACTAGTGACAACCGCTGTGAGACTGGGAGCAGAGCAGGAGAGTGCTGGGTGAGCTGAGAAGAAGACATGGCTGGGGGAGAAAGAGGGAACAGAGAAACACAGACATGAATGTGACTGAAGAGCTCTGAAGTCCCAGGTGAAGTCAGCTGGCACAAAACCATGTACATTCAGTCGTCCCTCCTCCCCTGTCTTGGCCTCTGCTCCTTTTTGCTGATAAAGGAACCCTGATCAGGTCTTCCCCATTTTGAAAATCTTGCAGGTAAGCAGAAATTACAGTCTAATGCAAGGATGAAAGTGTTTGTTTTTCTTTCTGTTCCTGATATTTACTACACGGGAGAAGTAAGTGGCTAATGTAATTCATGTTTATTGCTAAATTTTGGTCTTTGATGTTTTCTTATTACAATACCCTGAACTCAAAGCCATCAATAAACTAGAGGGATGGCACCTCATAAACACAGGGCTTCATTTTTGACCCTGTAAACTTTTTGAAAATTAAAATTTGAAGGAAAAAAGTTGGTCTCTTTGGCTTGCAAATAACTCTTCCATTTCATTTCACAAAATAGCAGCCCTCCAAGTAAACAAACCTCAAAATCCTGCTCCCTCCTCTCTTCTGACAGCTGGTTTCCCCCTAACCAGAGAAAAGAAAAGAAAAAAAAAAAAAAAAGGCAGTTGATTGCTCTTTGTCAGCCTGTGTAAGTTTTGGTCAGATATCTGTGACTTTCTTCTTCTTTAACAAAACTCTAAAAGCAAAGAACACTCTGCTATTTCTTTTTTGCTAATTTTTCTTGGCATCTGTTTTTGCTCAGGGTTCCTGCTTGATGTATAGTATTTTGTTGGGTGCTTTTTGTCATCTAACTGCAGACAGCAAGTGTAGTGGCTGGCTGATACTTTGGAGGATCTTGGGACAGAGCTTATTCTTTGTGAAACAAAATGTACAGTTCTTTCTAGGCTTTTTTTCCATCATAATTTAGCTCTGCCAGACTAAATTCTGTTAAGTTCCCTTGGACCCTCCTGTCCTCTGACTTCTGCAATAGTAGATGCTGTATTTGCATTAGATAAATAGGTCACAATAATTTACTTCATTATGGAAAACTAATCTGCTTGTTAAAACTGTTAGTTTATCAAACAGTGTAATGCAGTATTGTTCTGGCAGAGACTCTGCTGGCAGATGTCAGTCCTTGTGTCTCTTTTTGTGGAGGGACATACTAAAGATGAACTTTGTAGCTTCAAAAAGCAGATAGTCATCTTGGCTATCTGTGCAAAGCCCTCAGAATTTGTAGTTTCTGGAAGATACGTGGTAGATGTTATCTTGAAATCCTGGCTGAATACAATGCAGAGCACCCAGTCTCCAAGCTGTGCGGTACTGCAAAGCCTATTATTATGGCCATACTCTCTGTCAGCCTCATTAGGGACGATGAATGAATGGTCACTGCTGAAGCATTTTTTTCCTGTCTTCTGCAAAGACCGCTTGACAATGGTTCCTGCCTGTGTATGTGCACGGGGTGAATTAATCGGCTAAACTACTACTACAGTAATGTTAACCTTTAAACAACAAAACATCATCCGCATTATCTGCTCAGATCTCTTTTGAAGAGACTCTTCCCTCCTGTACTCCTCTCTGCAGTCACCTTCCAGCTCCCTCGCCTTAAAGGGCCGTGTCGTGCAAAAAGCTCAAGTGAAATCGCTTGCACTTGTTTATCGTCGTCCTGTTCGGAGGTGAGGGAAACCGTCTCTTGGGCTTTCCTGAGGCTGAACATGTGAATGAGTTCATTGGGCTGTACGGCGTTCACGTCAGACCCCAGCGCCCCATGTCTGTGGTGGTCTCCCTGTGGGTGGACTGGTGCCCACCTGTCACGCTCCACCCAGGCGCTCCTGTCGTGCGTGCCCGTGGGGGTTTGGCTGGGAGGCCTGGCCTTTTCGCCGCTGGCCTCCTCTCATGTGGCAGCCTAAGCTGAACTTCGGGTCATGCCAAGGTGTAAATAACCATCCTTGCTTCTCTCCTTCCCTGCTGCGCGTGATGCCCTGGCACAGGAGCTGGCCGGTGCCTCGGCACGTGTGCCAGGCAGTGTGGGACGCGGGGGCAGGTGTCGTTGTGTAGGATGGCTGTTGTACTGGCTGGGGGCAGACCGCACAGCGTCCGCTTCCTTGCAAGTACCGTGCGTGCTAATGGTCCTGAACAAGTTGTCTGTCCAGTAAACAAGTGGTTACTGGGGCTGGCACCCAAATAGCCCAGCATGATGCTTTTTCGGCTAAAGGAATCCTGTGTTCCTGTTCAGGTGTGCAGAGCAGGAGATGCAGCTCTACAGAAAGCCCACAAAGATCTCGTGCCTGCCCCTTTAGTTTACTGTGTAACTATTAAACTTGTTGCTTGAAGATTGTTGTTTCTTGTTTGAATCTAGGAAAAAGAAAACTTCAAGATACATTTCAAATAAAATGACTTAAGCTTTTTTTCAGTTTGAAATGTGTCAAAAGAAGTAGGTTGCCACTTGGATTTTTCTGGAGAGGAGCAGGGGCTGGAGGACGAAGGAGGCCTGTTTTTCCTCCATAGGAACCAGCTGTGGTTTGTTTGGCTTTTGTGCATTCGGATAGGAATTCTGAATTGAAATCCAGACTGGAACTAGCAGTTAATATTACAAACAAGCAGCATAATTTGACTAAACAAACTTTCAGATAATCACAACTGGGCTTTGATGCTGAAGAGTGGGATTTTCATAACTGCAGAAGTAATTTGAGAACATGCTTGCACCCAAAGCCAGTAGAGTTGGTTTGGTTTTGTTTTTGGTGGTTTTTTTTCTCTTCTTCCCTTGAAGATGATTATGGTGATGATTCATACTTCTGTTAGTCTCAGAAAAAGAGTGGCTTGCATTTATAAGTTGATTTAACATCTGAGAACCTCTAAGCAATAATTCTCCATTTTGAGGAATAATTTATCTACAGAAAATTCTCAGGGTTTTTTTTTTTTTCTTTGTTTGCTTTTTAGTCTTTGGTTTCTTACCTTCGTGTTGTCTGACTTTGCAAATGAGAACTTCCATGAGATCCTAGTCACATCCTTCCTTGTTCTTGGATTTGTGGATGTGGTTCCATGCTTTCAGGAATAAGTCAGCATGGCTTAGAAGTTCAGTTGATGAACATAAGTTTATTACTACTACACAATCTGAGTTATGAAGTTAAACGTACCAGAAAGATGATTTAAGCTACTTAGTTTAACTAGATTCCTGTTTTTTCACTCTTTGTTTCCTTAATTAGAGAATTTATTTTTTTCCTCTTGTTTTTAATAGCATATTTGGTTTCTGATATCAGAAATAAGGTCCATTGAAATCTTTTCCTCAGTCATTACTTTAAATAACTTCATGGATTTATAACACTTTCAATTGTTTGTGCCACATCACCCCCCCTTTTTTTTTTTTTCCTTTTTCTTTTTAAACAGCCGCTTACTGGTCTGTAAAGCTTCAAAAATAAAAACCAGTGGAGTGGCAGAAAAATTAAATCCATGAAAACTAACTTAGAATAGTAACTTTCTTCCTCCTGCATGGATACCAGGAAATTCAGGGGGCGTGCAGAGGGAGTGCGTTTCCTAATAACAAGCTGTACGCTTGCATACCACACTTCTTTAAAGGTCTTGTGGTTGGGATCCCAGTGGTATTGATGGAAAACGTGCAAAGAATTTTTATAAGGTTGTTTGAATAGCTGAGTAACTTCTTTTGAAAGCAGCAGAGTGAACACTTCTGCTTCGGAGAAGAATGGTTCTGGGGATGCTCAGGATGATGATAATGAATGATGGAGTTTCAAAGTTAAATCCTAAAAATGCAATTATCCCCTAGAGGATTTAGTGAAAACTTAATATTTAAAAAATATGCTTTCTTTTAAGGGGGCACATTCGAGCATATCTATTTTCAAGCAGGGTGGTGTCTTGCTAGTCATGGTTCTATTCTAATGTGAGGACCTAGAAAGCCATTTGTAGACTTGAAGCTCCAATATGTGACTATATTAATCACAGAAAGAGAGAGGTGATGTATACCATGTTCAAATGCCAAGTTAGAACATTGGGCTGTGGTGATGTTTCACAGCAGATGCTCTGTTGTTTTTTTTTTCTCTTGCAGTTTGGGGCAGAGTTCAGAAGGTTCTCCCTGGATCGCTACAAGCCAGGAAAGTTTGAAGACTTCTACAAACTAATTCTTCACATTCATCACATAGCCAACCTAGAAGTGATGATCGGATATGCTGATGTGCATGGAGACCTTCTCCCTATTAATAATGATGACAACTTCTTCAAGGCTGTTTCAAGTGCTCATCCACTGCTCAGGGTTTTTATACAAAGACAAGGTAAGATGCAATTTCATTTTGGTGCCTTGAAGTGTGCTGGGGCAAGGTCAAGAGTGGATTTGTGGCCCCCATTTAAAGGCTGAAATGATGTAAGAGGGACCTAGAAGCCCTCTCACTGCTCTTCTTGGTCGCTTCATTACAACTTGCAGGAATGGCATCACTTCAGGGCAGGTAGAGGGACTGTATTGCTGCCTGTAAGATGTTTGAAGGATAACATGCTGAGAATCACCACGAGCCCCTTCTTTTCCAAGGGGAGTGTACCTTGTGCTGCTGGTACTGTGTCTTCACTCGAGCATGCCAGCTGCACCACTCCACTTGTTTGAGGGAGCTGTGAGGAGGAGGGGATCCTAGTGTTGTACTACTACTTCACATTTAGAAATCATATCTATCCATCTTGGTAGTCAGTGTCATACCCAAGTGATTCATGCCCGTGTAGTGTGTGAATGCACACAGATAGGCAGTTATAAAAACGAACCAAAAAAAGTTCTGTCACAAATGAGGTCTTGTTTGACTATGTTGACCTGTCAGACAGACAAATGATGATTCTCCCTCTGTCCTTACATTAAAGAGTGTTTGATTTTCCCATTTGAAACATCAAGCAACCTTTGGGCAGAATTGCCCAGATGTCAAGATGACATGAGGTTCAAGTGGCTGTGTGTTGTTCTTGTCGAGCTTTTATTGCAGGTATATAAAACCTTCTCCTTAAAGACCATGTTTGGCAGTTGCTTCAGATGAAGACTGTTTTTTATAACAAGGGGTCTTCCCCACAGAGCTCCTTAAATCCCAGGAGAACCTTACACTCCATTAACACTACCTCCACAGTTTTTTTCAGTCATGTAGTGATTTATAGCAGAGGGCTTTTGGAATTAAAATCTTGTCAGAAATGAGATTTGATCTGAGACTTTGAACAGTCACATAGCTTTTTTGGCCTGGACTCTCTGCTGTGTGGGTGTTTGTACTGATAAGGATTTAGCAGGAGGCTCCAGCCTACTCATTGGTATGAGCTGGTGTAGTGTGTGGTTCCATGTGGTGGTGTTGGATACGTCTAGAGCTGTGTGGCCCTCCCCATTCCGAGCACATTGTTTACCACCTTCTTTTAGATGCCAATATGTGCTCAAGAAGGCAGTGGAGAAGAGGGTCCAGAGCAGTTTTGTTTGTGCATCTGTCAGATGAGTGGAAATGTCTGTGGGGGAGGGCTTTGGTTGCTAGCTTTCTCTTCTTGTGCAGAAAATGCAAAGGTGTATGACAAGTCCTATCAAGTCTCCTTCCTGCAGTGCCTGTTAGGAGTTGTGAATGTGTATGGTGGGTCAGGTCATGAGAAATCGCTTGCATGACTTTGTCATGCCTGCATCAATTCGAGTTTATTCATGTCTCTGGATCAATCCTGTTCAAAATGCAGCTGTCCTTGCTGTGCCTGGGCAGATTGCTGAAGCCACTGAGATCCCTAATTCTGTGGTGGGAGCGGGGTTTCCACCGAAATGCTGGTTGCGGAAGTAGGCATGTGAGGGGGAAAAACCCTGTTGACTGCATGTGGAAAAAATGCTCCTTCTTCTTCAGTAGGAAAAGTATGCTAGATGCAGAGGTTTATAACTTGTAACTTTAATGGAAAAGTGCAGTATTTCCTTTTTACAAAGGTTTTCTTTTACCTGTTGCTCAGTGGAAAGAATCGTGCTGACAAGTAAGGAAGCTCATACAAAAGGGAAGGCAGGCCCACGCCTCTTCACATGTGGCCAAGCCTGAAAGCTTTCCCAACACACATTCTCCTGTGCTCCCTCTGTAAAGCTGGGGGGAACAGTAAATTCTGGCCTGTGCCTTTGATTAATGGCACCTATAACAAGGGACTTCTGGGGTTAACATTTGGGATTCATACTTGTGGATGCTCCCAAACAATCATGTCCATATCCTTTTCTGCGAAGAAGCCTTTAGAAATTGTTCCCTTCAACAATAATAGGAGTTACTGAAATCTTGTTTGTCTCTTCTTCCTTTGCTCCATCATACCCTCGCTGTTTTCCCTGTTTTCAGACCGGGGTGACAGAGCAGTGCTGATTCTTCTGCTAAAGACCTGCATAAGAACAAGGAGACTAGCACCAAGAAATCACTGTGCTATCTGGTGAACGTGGTGTGCCTGCAGTGCTTCAGCTCACACCCTCACCTCTGACTTCAGAGGCAGGAAATCAAGCTGACAGGGATGCTAGTAAAATACGAGTCTAGTCCTCTTCTGTGACTTTGAAAGAGACTGCAGAGCATGGGCTCTCTAGCCTGCTGAGTCAGGGATCACTGCTCTTTGGTGGGAGAAGTCCTGGGAGGTGGCTGCCAAAGGTTGTTCTCACAGTGTTGTGGAGTAGTGAGGGTTTGAGAGAACTGGGAAGAAGTATAGAAGGAATGGAACAGTTGAAGTTCAGGTCTTTTCTAGCAGAACAAACTGTTTATCAACTGCATGATTAGTCATCTGTTTTCCCAGTCTATCACTGGGTTATCCTTTCTCTTGTCAAGTAAATTACACAATCATGTTAAAACAGCTTAGCTATTTGTTCCCAGAGTGGCAAAATAGGTAACTTTCTCTTTGCACAGTAATCAAGCAACAATTTGCTAGTTTGATTTTTATTTGCCTAGTTGTTTTCTATCTGAGCCTAGTCTTGCACCTTTTTCGATTCAAATGCACTTCCCTCCCTTGTTCCCAGAGGCAAGCCATGTGCATGCTGCTTGGACTCTTGCAAGCCAGGCTGGTGTCCAGGTATGGGATGGCTGTTTTATTCCACTTCCTCCTTTTTGTTTAAGTCTCCTGAACCCCTAATTTTTCAGAATCATAGTAGCTGTTCCCTCTCGAGGCAGGCGATGTTCAGTGCTTATTAGCCAAACTTTTTACTAAGGACTTGAATTGCCATTCCTGGTGTGATTGCAGCAATTACTGTTAATAATTTTTGGGGCCTTGAAAGCTCTGAGACATTTGCAGGTTATGTTTGAATAAAATCGGCTATGGCAAGTTTTTGTAGTTCATAGTGATCCATCTGCTGAAAATATGTGGTGCTGCTCTTTTTTTTTTTTTTTTTTTCTCCAATAGCAATTTACAGCACAGACAAAA
Organism: Antrostomus carolinensis; assembly: GCF_000700745.2. Taxonomy (NCBI): domain Eukaryota; kingdom Metazoa; phylum Chordata; class Aves; order Caprimulgiformes; family Caprimulgidae; genus Antrostomus; species Antrostomus carolinensis. Next base: position 9,441 of record NW_010295024.1, read on the forward strand.
ATCCTAATTAGAGAATTAGGCTATAAAAAGAAAAGGCAGTTTTCCTTTGACTTGCTTTCCTGGGCTGCAAGTGTGGGTTGTGTCCTATGTTGTAAACTAATGCAGCTCTTCTGACTTCATTAGCACAGTAGTGATTTATATCTGCTGATGCTTTGAGCCCAAGAAACTCACTTGGCTGTAACTGATATCAGACATATCCAGAACTCTCTGTGGAAGGTGCCTGCTGTTGGGGAAGGGACGGATGTCCCAAAGACCTCAGAACAATGCAAGGAATTATGGATGTGTTTGACTTGTTCCATAATAACTGAACTCTTGTACTCTAGCCAAGAGCTGCATGAAAGAAGAGCTTATCTGATGGTGCTAGTTGGTCATCGTTTTTTCAAGACTTTATTCTGTGTCTGATTTAAACTACAGCGCTTGAGACAACCTCTTGAATACTGCAAAAATATTTAAGTGTAAGCTATGAATTCAAGCAGAAACAAAGAATAGGAAATCTGAAAGGAGTATCACATACCATGAATGCATTACATTTTTCCTTTTATGATTAAATGGAATTAGGTTTTGTTGTCAAATGTTGCTTTAATGCCTGTCTCCCAGAGGCAGTGTATATGTGCAAACCAGGCCGTATTGGAGGGTCTAAATAGAATGTAATAAATAGCAGAATTACAATTACTTCATTGTAAACCTGCCTGAAACAACTCCTTGAACTTTGCAACTGGGCATAAGGATGTAAGTGGAGGTCTACCAGGTAACAGAGATTCCAAGATTTCTACTCTTTTGCTTGGGTTACCTACTATGGTATGTTTAACCTAGGAAGTTCAGAAACTCAGGGAAGTGTTGAAAAAGAAATGTACTGATCACCCTGTAAGTACTCTGTGCAGAATTTTTTTCCAAGGAAAAGAGGTAGATCCAGGACCAAGATGCTGAAGTACAGCAAGTGTAGTGAAGGGAGTGGTTTTTGACTCGAATTCTAACTGCACACCACTGTAAATCCAGACTAATGATTCTGAGAGAAGCAATGGAGGCTGCTGATGACCAGACCTTCACTTCTTACCACTCTTCAGGGTTTATAGAGTTTGCATGGGCAGTAACATAAAATCTGCTGTAGCTCAAGTAGCAGAGGAGATGAGAGGTGGTAAGCAGCCTGTCAGGCCTCATCTTGATCCCAGATTGAGGTCAAATGAATTCTTCTTCTGGGAAGCCTTTTTGTTTTGACTCCACCGTGACTGGAGGTGTGTCCTGATGGTGATTTGAGGCTTTGGGCCACCTCTTGCTTTGCCTGAGTTTCAGCAAGTGTCCTTATTCCTATAAATCCATAGTGTTGATGAAAAATTATCCCTCTGCAGAACAGTTCTCAAGGAAAGCTTGAGTTGGAGTTTGGAGAAATAACAAACTTAGTTAAATATTCAGGCAGTCTTGACAAGACATCCAGAGTGTCCATAGGGACTGTGATTGTGCATATGGGTGTTGCTTGAGTACAGCTGCTGTTCCTGTGAATCAGCAGGTGTGTTACTATTGCTTTTAAGCAACTTCCATAAAAATAACAGTAAATTACCGACTGTGGGGGCACTTTGCCAACCCTAAAGCAGATTCTAGATCAAATTCACAATCTTTCTGTCAATAACATTAATTTTAAAGCTTTCTAAAGATTTAAATGGTTGCAAGGTGAAGTGCTGGAGAGTCAGGTGTTGGATCTGTGTTTCACCGTATCTTTGTCAAATATCACACTTCTCGCAGGCACGTAAAAGGAAAAAGAAAATGAAGAAGCTGAAGAGCATTCTAACAGCAAATAACCCTAAAACAGTCTCTACAGCTAACTGGAGCAGGGCCTTATATAATAATTTGGGAAATGCCTCAGATGAGCTGCAGCTGTTCATTGAGGTGGCCTGAAGTTGGAGGAGGCTGATGTTGTCTGATAACGTGTATTGTCTTGCATTTTGCTCTCTGGAAAACTGAGAGTGTGCAAAAAGCCATTAAGTACCATCTTCAGAAACTTGCTATAAGTGTCTTGTCTTTTGTAGTTATGTTTTAGTAGTCCATTACTGTAGCAGTAAACCAGCATTGAACACCAGTTGTTGCTTTTCTCCTTGAGTGGTTAGAGCTGCTGTCTACCATCAGTTCTCATTTAAAGCTTGACCCAAAATCAACAGGGAAAAATGTGCATTTACCTGGTTGGGTTTTTGATTTGGCTTGTTTTAATTTACATTAAAGACTAGAAGATGCTGTTTTTCTTCAACTGCATGCAACAACTAATATATTTAAACTGCTGTGCTGTGCAACATATTTCTGTATGTTCAGAAGCAGTTCATAACTCTGCAATCTGTTATTTACCTGGCAAAGTTCTCTTGTGCTCAGAGTACCAACATCTGTGCTTAGCTTTCTTATATTATAAAATCAGAGTAATAGCACTCAGTTTTAAAATAAAAATGTGCTAATGGGAATCATGCCCAGATCTGACTGAAAAACCGATGGTGGGTTGTTTTATTGTCTTTCATACTCTAAGCAGATAATCCCTAGGAATGGTGTTTGGCTATCTAGCCACATGTGTTAAACACAAAAACTGTCTCTGAGGCAGCAACTAAAATGAAACCTTTTTCCAGCTACCTAAAGCCTGTAATTCTGTGCTCAGCCTTCTAGAGTGGGTACAGTTGGTAAAGTTGGAGTTTGTATTTCACAGTTTCTTTTGGTTCTTTGGTAACCTTCCTGTTTGTTTTACAGCACAGTCGTTGACTTCACCTTCTCAAAATCTTGTATTTTCAAACAAGAACAATGTGGTTTTACTGCCTTTGTTAAAGACATCTGATATATAATATCACATATATATAATATAAAATATATATTATATATTTATATATAATATAAATAATAAAGCATGTTGCAGCACATGTTGAGGGAAAATACTGAACTACTTCTGGTCTTGTTCTTGGTTGAGCTGCATAAGAGTTTCATGATGGTCTTACATGAGCCTGATGCAGTAAGATAAAGTTAAGGGTGCAGAGAAGGTGACTTGAGGTCTTCAGTTTATCTGCTCCTGTGTAAGAGGAGGGGAAGGGAGAAGAAACTCTTCTGACGCTTGGTGTAGCTTGCTGGCACGCTGGAGGATGTGGCTCTGCTGTTGGTCAGACTGCTCCAGGGCTGCTACCCTATCTCCTCTCTCCTGGCACTGGTGTGACCCAGGGGCTGAGTGCTCTGAGCCAGCTCTCCAGCAGAAAACCGGTTGTTTGAGTGAGGAGTGAGCACGGGGTGGGCAGGACCACAGCAGATTTAAAGAGACTTAACACTGCCATGAAACCTCTGCTTCCTGGGAGGAAGAACTTGTCTGTTCAGAGCTTTCAGAAACGTGCAGAACCACTGTATTTGGAAAGGAGGCAAAGCATCTTGTCTTAGCTTTGGCAAGATTAGGGGATGGTGGTAGATTTCATGCTAGTATAACAGTAATTGCTGCTAGGCTTAAATTAAATCCTTTCATGATTTCCCTTAGAAACATCTCTGGTTTTGAGCTGGAGGGGTCTTTGAATGCTTGTCAAGCCAAGAAATCTTTGTCCCAGTCGTCCTTTGATACCTGAAGTTAAGTAAAATGCAGCTGTTTGTTCCAGTGAAGTCTGGCAACAGATTACTGTAACTTCTCTGCTCCACCTTTCATGTGCAAATGATGAGACTGAGTAATCATTATCTTTCAACTACTTTACTAAGCATCTTTAAAACATTATGTTTTATCTGACTTGTCAGACATAAACACAAAACAGCCTTGGATTTTGTTGCTGGCACGGTTAAGCAATACCTGGTGGCTGAGCAGAGCCAGCATATGAGGCTGCTTTTCTCCTCCTCAAAAACTCCATTTTTAGAGTATGAGGATTTTTGATTTTCATCGTTGATTAATTGCAGAGAGAACGCCTGGTAAGCAATAGTTTTCAGTGAAAGGAGGGGAAAGCATGTGGAAGTAGCATAGGTTATAGATAGGCTTTGTAGAGTCAGCTGATAACTGGTAGTGGGAACTGTTGCAGAAATATGCACTGTGTAAGTACTAGTAGTTGCATTGTACAGTAAGCATGGAACAGAAGCCTGGCAAAAATGCTGCTGTTGTTCTGTCACTGGCAGCAAGTGTTTGATGTACTTCTGTGTTAAAGCTACATGGGATTTGGTTTCAGTTTCAAAGTTTAATAACTTAATAATAAAAACACATAGTCAAATATATTAATAATAAAAATAGAATTTAACAGTTGATGCTTCTTAAAAACTGCATCAAGCTGGTACCAGCACCACATGTTCTGCTGAATTTAGACTAAAGAAACTTGTTTACAGTGGGAGCTCATGCAGCCTTTAGTAGGAACCTCTGCTCAATTCCAAGCTTTGCTTTAGCTGGTAACCCACATAGGAACAAGCAAATAAGCACTGTTTTCTGTCTCTTCAAACTCCTCTTTGTTGGCTTAAATTGTAAAGTGCTGCTCTGACTGTACTTGCAAAATAGAAGAACCTGCAAATTATGTCTACTTAGAGGTAGTCTCAAAACTTTTTCTTGTTTTCTTGTTTTCTTCCTTGGTCTGACCCTTTTTATTTAAGGTAGTGAAGCTGCTCGTAACAGGTGGCTTGACTGTATAAAAACAATGATGAGGAAGACTTGTCAAATTATCTGTCTCTGTTAAGGTCCCTATGAGGGAATTTTCCACTATTTATCTTTCCTTACCTTAGTAGTCAAAACAAGAGATTCTGTTTCCTGCTCATGGCTCAGGTTTTTTCCTGTTGTGCTTAGCTGTCATTTCCCTTCTGTAAGTGATGGAAACAAGCATAATGTGCAGATAATAATGAAATGCACTTGACAGTCTCTTCTTTGACACCAGATTTTACCTGAAGAGACCTCACAAGCTCGAAGTAGCTTTTATGGAGTGAGTGAGGGTAGATAAGCACAATGCAAATGCAAACATTAACTTGAGAGTCAGGCCTTCAGGAATAGGCTTTCTGCTAAATTTCTGACATAGTCTAAACTTAAGTACACTAAAGGGCTTATGACAACTTAAGCGGTAGACTCTTGCACTGAAAGCAAGCATGCAGTGAAGGATGTTTCTGCTAGGTGTTTGTAATAGACAGTGAGAAATTAACTCAAAATATAACTCAACAAGTCTAACTTAACTCAAACCATTTTTCTAAGTGACTGAAAGCTCAGCTTTTGTCTTAAAACTGTCTGCTCCAAATTTAAATGTGAGTGTCAGCAATAATACTGCGTAAGAACTCTGGATATGTTTCAACTCCAAGAGTGAAAGTGGTTTGGGGGAGGTTGAAAGAACTCTTTCGTGAACGTGCTCCTGATGATGATCTACTCAAATCTTATTTTTTCCTCTGTGCTATGTTTAGAGTAGCGAAGAATCCTGTGGGAATATTAAGGAAACTATTAACCTAGAAAACTGCACTGTTGTTCTTGCTCTTCAGTCCCCTGCCATATGCTGACGTTAAGTAACATCTGAAAACTTCATATGCACAACTTCTACACCACTCATCTCCGCCCTTTGATTTTCATGTATTTTTTCTATTCTGCTCCTTTTTCCCATGTATTACTTTTTCTTCCTTTCGTCTCTTGGCTTTTTACTCCTTGCTGTAGCTTTTTAGTTACTTTGCAAGGCTGTTGCTCACTGGGCAGGAGACTGTGTTGGGTGAAAGTGTGCAAGTACTGCTGCCTGTTTTACTCCAAACACTAGAAGGTGGCTTGGAGAATATTGGCATTGGCGGGGTGGAGCAGCAGTGTCAGAGCAGGTATGGAAACAGCAATTAGGGAGGAAAAACTGCCTGTTACTGTGGGTCTTAGACCACTTTGTTTTCTTCTCTGATTATATGTTTGCACTAGAAATAATAGAGGAGTTCAGAATTTTAAAAAAAACCCAACCAAACATTGTGAAATTTTGAAGGAAAACTTTTATTTAATTCGATTTTACATATAAATAAGAAATTATGTACTGTCTGGTGTCTGTGGAAGTTGGAGAGCTGGAATCCAGTGGAGTTGGTGGAAGGCACAGTCTTGGCAGGGTGAGGACACTGCGAGGCTTCCCAGCTGCTGGCAGCAGCAGGCTCTGAGACAGCGTTTCTGCCTCTTCAGCTGCTGTAGGTGAAGTCAGTTCTTTCTTTTAAAGCTGAGGTACCAGATGAGGATTTGAAAAGGCCCAAAGCTGTTTTCCTCATCTGTGAATGGCACTGATGTGTGATAAGAGGTCTGTCAGTTTTGACCTCGGGTTGGACGCTGATGACAACTGGTTTGTTGGCTTTGTTAGGCTGTTTTATTGCTGCTTTGTTTTCATTCTGACAAGCAATTTGGTAGTTTTACTAGTATGTATCCAGTAGATGCAGTGATTTGTTTACAAAATAATGTAATCTTTACATTTTTGCTTTCATGTACTTACTAAGTTCTAGTTTCAAATGCAACTGGATTGAGTAAAGTGGAGGAAAAAACACATTGTGTTAACCAGAAAACCATACAGTTTCAGAAGGAATTCCCCCCAAATGGCAAGAATCTGAATGAATGAATGGATTAATGCTTTATAATAGAGCCCATAAGTAAGTCCAAGGGTAGTGTCTTTGTGGCTAGCAACAAGAAAAAATGGAGTTCCCTAAGCTTGCATTCCTTGAAGCTCCATAAACTCTAGCAAGCCTTATCCTTTGTAGAAGAGGGAAGAAAGTGTAGCACACTTAGAGTACAGTATGCAACAAAATGTCCTACAGATTTTGTTTCAGAGCAACTCTTAGCTGAGACAGAGTATGAATAGCAGGAGGAGTGACAATGTCTGCTGTGCCTGCATTACTCCTCTGTCACTTAAAAGTGCACCAGACACTTGTGCAATGCACTTGTTGCTTTGAAATCTTCTGCCTGAGTATTAGGGGGAGGGGAGGGTAGTGTACAGGGAGCCGACTTAACATTTATGTATCAAGCCCTGCAAGTTCCGGATCTCTCCTCAAGCATGAATTGTCTTTAAAGCTAGAGACAACCTCTTCATGGTGGGTTTTACCTGTACCTCACAAAATGTGAGATTTTTTTGTTGCCATTGTAAACTGAACTTGTATCCTGCAGTGCTGTGGTTGAAAAGTGGCTTCTTCATCCATTAGATCGCTTCATAAAGGAGTTACTTTTCCACATGGGTAACCACATGATGCTTCTATTTATCAACTTGTTTTTACCTGAAAGGTTGTGTCCCAAGGGTTTCCCCTGGACAGACAATAATTGAGGCACAGACAGTGCTCCTGCTGATGTGCTTGTGAGCTTTACATTTGCAGGGGTGACTGAAAATGCTAATTCTGGTCATGATTTTCACTAGGATCTGGGTAACACCTCTTCTTGTGTAAATAGGCCAAGCTTAGAGACACATCAGTTTCTTTTTTGTTTTAGTTGATTTCAGTAATTGTGTGGCTGGTGCCTTTCTGACCTCTTCAAGATATCTGTGCTTGCACTGGGCCATGACTATGAAAAACAGGAAACTTTTGAGTTTTCTGTTCAAGTCTCTTGCCTTTTGCTTGTGGATGCAAAGGTGCTGATGAGAGTATTGAGGAATTTCCTCTTTCATGTTTTTTTAGCTGACTTCAAAGGCCGTTTGACAGTATTACCTGGCAGCTCTTGTCACAGCGTAGAGTTTGGTGCGTTAACAGTTCTTCCACTGAAAGAGAGGAATTGAATAGCTGTCTGCAGGCTGCCCTGAGGGTCCCAGCCTGCTCCCTAGAAGAGCACCAGCCTGTGCTGCCTTTGGCTTTAAGCAGGTTTTAATTTCTTCTTGATCTAGTGGGCTACCATACCATAGTGCACCTTCTCCTGCCACACACACAGTTTCCCAGTCATCTTACAGAGGTGTAACGAAGGAGTGTGGTACCTGCGGGTTGTGATACAGGTTCTGTGTGAGAGCTTGTTCATTGCTGTACCCCGATCTCTTGTACAAGTGCCGCAGGGCACTCTGGGGTAGGGGCAGGTATTTAGGCTCATCTCGGGCATGCCACGTCATCCAGAGGGGATGGAGAGGGGAGAGGGAGCGCTGGGAGAAGCTGCAGACTGGATATCTGTTGTGATTTAACATGTGCTGCTGTGGGCAAAGTGGCTTGGCAGTACCTCAAATCCCATCTCCCCTCCCTGAAACATTCCCAGAAGCAGCTGGCCACAGCAGCCAGCTCATGGCTTGCAGATCACAGGAAACAGCTTGCCACAACAAACTTGGCTTCCTATGCTCAGATGACCCTCAGCAAGGATACGTGTCATCTGCATCAGCTCTGGGAAGTGCATAGTGGTGGAGAGCAAGAGGAAGGGTATTGTTGGAGGTATGCACAAAGCCCTGTCTTACAGTGGGCTTCACCAGTGTTGAACCCCAGACCATGTGGAGAGCATCCCTGTGACTAACTTGTCCTATCTCTGGATGCCTGGAGTGAGGCTGGACAGCAGCATTTCCCCGTGGTTTTTTTTCAGTGCTGTACCTCGCTCCTATTTCAGTTGGTAAGTAGTGGCTGTGTCCCACACCCTTCCTCTCACCAGTGGCATCCCAAGTTCCCAGAGCCATATTGCATCATGAGGAAGTACTGGAGCTGCAGCGTGCTGCCGGTGCCTTTCTACCCTGATGGGTGTCATACAGTGTGTGGGCAGCATGCTCTTGAGTCTTGTTGGTCTGGTTTATGGGTGTGTTGTGCTTATCTTGGAAAATCAGAGTCACTAGCTCCATCTGTCTTCAGAAACGCTATTGCCTCTGTCTCAGACCACTCCTGTGGCCTGTGGTGGCTTACAGAGCAGAGCATGTTCACATGTTCACCTGACAGTCCCTGACGTGCAGTTCTGGAGTCTGTAACTCAGATTTGGTGCCTGCTGTCTCGCTGAGATGTGGCACCTAACTCAGTGCTTGTACTGCTTCAAGGAAAATGTAAGATTTGCTTATGTTATTAGCTTTCATGAAGCCTAAAATAAATCTGGAATGCGTGTAACTCAAGGCACTGAATGAATCCCTCTGCTCTTGGCTACAGTGTGTGCAGATGGGCTTTGGGAGCTGGTCCAGTGCACAAATACCAGCAGAGTGGTGCGGAGCACCCGGGCAGAGGTCAGGATCAAAGGGCAAGTCTTGTCCCTCTGCAGATGCAGTCTGAGTCTCTTTGGCCTCACACTGCACGTAACTTGCACTGTGCACTTGTCTGCTTTGTTAGCCTGCAGGAGGGGGTCTTATGGTTTCGGGATAGTAGTCTTCATATCGCTGAGGTTTCTTCCAGAACCTACCTACCCACAAACAGAAAGTTTCAGTACAATTCAAAAAGCAGAGGAAGAGAGAATGCCCAGGAAATTATAAACATCTATGGGAAAGATGAGGAAAGAACTGAAAAAAAACCCCAAAACAACCCAAAACCAAAAACCCCCACAAAAAAAACCCCACCAAACAAAAACCCAGCAAAATCCCACTGGTTTTAAAAAGGAAGCCAGGAAGGACTTGGGTTCCAAATTCCCATACTCTGTCTGCAAAACCTCACTTCCTAGATCCTCTGCTTCAAGACTTTTTTTTCTGTAGTTAGAACATGAATCATTTTAAAATAATCAGCTTAACTATTCCTTTATAGCACTTAGTGTTTGCAAACAGCTGGCTTGAAAATGTAGGTGCAGAGACAGTAGCTGTTCTGAACAGCAGTTTGCGAGACCTGAGGAGCTGATACCTCACTGTCTGGCTAGAACGGCTTTTGGAGACACCCTTCCAGGGAGAACATGAGAAGGAGGCTGGATGTTGAATTTGGGTTCTAAAGTACAGAATGTAGTTCAAGCTTTTTATCTGTGTCAATGGCACTGGGAACACTGGCACTAGGAAGAATGTAGTGGTTGCATGTAATGTTTATCTATACTTGATATGTTTATCTATATCTCAACATCAGTTCTTGGCACCTTGGATGTCAGTAAAATCAGAAAAGTTCTACTGTAAGGTGTGGAGGAATAGAGCTACTGAAATACAGCCCCTGAATTTGCTTACATTGCTGTGGGGAGCTTTTCTTTTCATTGTTCAGGATGGTGTTTCTTTCAGAAACAGGTGGGAGGGGGAGGTTGATCATTACCAAGCTACTAGTTCACACAGGTGGTGTGTCTGCCACTGTGGTGGCACAGTCACTGCCACTGGCCACTCCTGAATAGTGTAATCATTTCCATGACAAACCGTGTGAGCTTTTGCAACTTGCAGAATTCTGCTTTCCCAACAGCCGAAGGTGGGTAAGCTTTCATTTTTAATTTTTTTTAATTATTTTGTGATGGGCAAGTTATATGCCTAACTTTTCATCATCCCACTAAGAGCTGGGTGAACAGATTTTGCACTGGCCTGATAAGCTTTTCTTGATGAAAAAAAAATCAAGTGTTTTTAAGGCACTTGGATCCCATGCCACTTAGTTATTTTCAGTTATAAAATGATGGGGGAAAAAAAACCCACAAAAACCCCCCCAAAAAAACCAAACCCAAACTAGAGAGTTTGGGTATATTGCCTAGTGCACCTTCAACTGTGAATCTAAATCAGCTGGGAAATAATTGCCAGCTAATGGCTTTAGAATAGTTGTGATGAATAATCTGCTCAGAACACATCTATACATTTCTTAGTGGTTTACTTTGATTAAAAAAAACCTGTCAAATGTACAGTTCTATCATTCTTTTTAAAGCTGTTTCCTGTCTGTTGTATTCTGTCTCTCCATGCACCAACATGATACAGCTGCTATGCTCTGCTGCTTATTATTTATACTTGTGTTCCTGGCCCTCCCAAGGGGGCAGTGACCAGTAAAACAGTCTGAATAGGCAGCAGCCCAGGACCTTTGGAGGATGATGAGATTCAAAGCTGAGGTGCCAGGTCCAATTCAAACCCTATAAGGACTCCAGGGAGCAGAATGGTTCCTCCAAATTAGCTTACAAAATTCAGAGTCCTCATGTACAAAGGCAGTTGTTTCTGACAGCTCTGAGGATCTGACAGTGACCAGCACAAGACAAAGACTCTCGTGTGTGGGAGCTCACTTGCCCAGTGGATGTGTAAATTGGGAGCTGGTAACAGCTTCTCTTCAGACATAGCGTGCTTGTCTGTTTTCAAAGCAAAAGGAGATGCTTAAAGGGAAGTCTACCACCACAGCCATCTTCCTCATGGTCATCTCTGTGGAATGCTAAATATGGCACCTTGTGCCTGAAGTTTGAGCACAGATTTATAGGAAGGAAAGAGTTTTATTTCAAATGTTTAGAAACCATGTGGCTTACAACCTTTTTTTATTGAGCTATATTTATGAGAAGTCCAGGGCGTGTGTTACTCCCTGCTGCTCTCTGTGAGGCAAAATTTGGAGAGAAACGTCACCTCATATAGCCATTTGGTAACTTTTTCAGCCAGGCTCCCTTTGAGATGAAGAATTTTCATTTTAAGTTATCTTAATTCATTTTAAAAAAACCCCCTACAACCAAAACCAGTAGCGTATTCACTAGCTTCTGCAGCTGCTGGGAGGTGTTGTATGTCCAGCTTTATTATATCAGCAGAAGTTGGGTAAACAACTCCTGCGCTAGCACGACACATTTAAAACAGTAAAAGAAGAGCAAGTACATCGCTTCTGTAGGTAAAGACAGGAGCTACATTCTGGATGTGCTGTCTTGTGTACCTGTATTGTCTCTGTGAGGCAGGTGAGATACCGGCACCTGAAATGACAACTCTGGTCTGAAGCAAGCATTTCATAACCAAGTTATTTGACTAATCAGCTGCTGGGAATAGCAGCCCAGGTCCATTTTGCTTGTGGGGAAAGGGTTCCCTGGGAGAGGCTTTGTGAAGGCTTAGCACAATTCTTTGTGTGCAGCTGCGTTAGTCTGTATTTTCTCTTGTGGTTGGGATGCAGTGTGGTGGTAAATTGGTTAAGCATGGGGCATGAGGTTCTCTCCTAAGCTGCCCTGCGCAGCTCCGTGGTCCTCTTGCAGAAAAAGGAGAAAGAGACCTTGTTTTGCAGGGTTGCCACCGTGTCTGCTGAATCATGACCATGAAAACTGCTGAAGGGGGTCTGTGCTAAATAACAAGTGTCATATGCCAATGGTTATTTTTGGTGGTTTCAATTACAATCCTCCTTTCTCTGTGGGCCACACTGGTGTTTGTGTAAATGGATGCCAAATCACAACAGCAAAGCCACTGAGTACCTAAGCCAAATCCAAGAAGAGAGGACACGTTTGCAGCAATGTGCCTGCTCTTCTCAGCTGTTCCAGTCCATGACCCTCAGCCTCTTCCTTGTGTAAACACGGATGGAAGCAGTCAGGGACATTTTTGTTTAGGAGCAATATCAGGAGGCTTAACTGGGAAGAGGCAGCACAGAGGATGGAGCAGTGGTTAGGCTTTTCAGGCTTTGTCTCAGTGGGAAAGTATGAATGCATTTAATACTGTATTTGCACTCTTGGCTGGCTGGGACCCAGCCCTGACCACAGTGCCTGCTGATGCTGCAGGGATTGCTTTGGCTTTTAGCACACGGACGAAGGAAAAGCACTTTTGGGAGCTTGTTAGGAGGTTGAGAAGAGCAACCTTCTTTGCCTCCTTTTGCTTTTCTCCTTTTTTTTTTTTTTTTTTTTCCTCTTCTATCAGCAAGACTCACTGTTTAGACATCTTGTGAATGAATGGTGGAAAGTCTTTGACTTCTGTTTTGAGGGGAAGCCAGGAGTGACTAACATGCCTTAATCTGATTTTATTGCACATTCTTGTCTTGGATATGTTTTCTCTTTTTTTTCCCCCAATGAGAAGAAGAAAACAATCCCTGGTGCAAGTGGTTTCTAAGCTCTGTCTTCCTGTAGCTCCACGTGTAGCTCTCTGTATCCATTTGGGAAGTGACTTTGTGTATTGTTTTGTTTTCATGTGAAAGATCTTTCTGCAAACTGCGACTTGAATAAAAGCAGGAGGGAGTTCAGATGCTGGGAGTCCCTGGTGTCAGCTGAGGGAGGTGGCAGATAATCCCTGCTCTGTTCTATACATTCATTAGCATTCTAGAAATACCTGACATGTCTGTTTCCTCATTAGGAGATCTCTGGTCTCATGCTCATTTTCTCACAGGAAGCAAAATGTTCAGAATTTCTTTGGAAAAATTTAGGAATGCCTTTCCGGATGCATAACTGTGGCTTTTTTTCATCTGCACGTGTTGCTGGCCCCTGTTTGTTAGGGACCTCTCTGCATCCTGGTAAAGCTTTTAGCACAGAAACAAAGCGCACTAGCACCCCCATTAATTCAAATTTCTGCCTCATCTTTTAATCGGCAGATGTGGGAGATGAGCTTGACTGGGGTTGAGAGAGCTGAAAATGGTTTGAAGGGGAGGCTTAGTTAGTCTAAAGAAACATGATCACAGACAGCTATTATCACTGAAATATAAGTGTTGCTATTGATGCTCGTTTATAGTTTAAGTCTTACGTGCATGTACAGTTTCATTTTATAGGCAGATGGCTTTTAAGTAAAACAACAACTTCTTAGTGTGCTCTCCTAAAGTGAAACACTGCTTCCTTCCTTCCCCTCTGCTCCCCCCCAAAGTAAAGCTTAAAATCTACAGCTACCAGTGTTTGATTCTACCAAAGAAAAAATATATCCTGTTTGTTTAATAAATAATCAGCTGGCTTTGATTTTTGGCTTAATTTGGTCCAAGTGCTTGGGGGTGGATAGATGGGAATGCAGTGTTAGGGGTGGAGACTTTCAAGGAAAAACTGAAGGAGTAGAAAATTAAAGTAGCAGAGGATATATCCTGCTTCCAGGTTGGGGAGACGGCACTGTGGCGTGTGGTTTTGCACAGAGCTTCAAAGAATGAAACGGTGATTCCCGAGAACGCATTGCAGTTAACATACTCCTACTTAGGTAAACTGCAGCTGCTTTATTTAGCCCTGGCAATGCTGGGTGTTTTTATTTGCAAAGCTCTTGCTTCTAGAGCCTGTGGTCAACTTCCGAGGCACTTCTGCAAGTTGTCTAGTTTTCGTAGTTACCAAGGGAAAAAAAACTTCGACTTGCAAACACAAGCAGAACAAGTATCTAAGGGCCTGGTTGCACAGACAGTGGTACAGGCAGTTGCATTTTGGCTGCTTCTGTGCTCTCTTGGCTGGATATGAACTGGTTTTTTTCCAGAAGCCACATAGTTGAGTTAGTGTGGTGCCAAGCTCGGATTCCTGTGCCCGCTGTCCGGAGCGGGCTGGGAAAGCAGCTGTCCGCGTGGAGAGGAGAGTGGTGCCCTTGGCCTTGGTGTTCCAGGGGTAAACTTAACAGAACTGTGTGTATTTATTTACTTTTTTTTCTCTGTGTTATGGCCTCTTTTGGGGAGAGGAAGTGGGGGAAGGGAATTACAATGTGTGGCTAGCACCAGATATTCACTATATTATAAACAGATACTTGCTCTACTACACCTAGATTTTTCAAGCATATGTGGTGTGAACGGTTCTTAAGCAGTGTTACTGCAGGTATCTGTGCACCAAAAAGGGTCACTCGGTGACAGCCAACAAATGCATGTCCTCTGGGGTCAGATTTTTCATCAGAACTTTGTAGTATGGGCTCTGTTGCCAAGCATTACAGGAAGGAATAAAATTGGTGGTTTCCAGAGGCCAACCTCAGTCCTTCGATGATGACTCACAACCATGGGGACTAAAAGGAAAGGTGGCCTCACTGAAAACGGAGTGCCTTTATGTGAGGAGTGGGACTAAAGGAGGCTGCTGGTTGAGGGCAGAGAAGCAAACTCTGGGGATCTGGCTTTGTTACTCCCACTGGTTTCCTAGCTTGACTTCGATCCCCCTTTGCATGCACTGGGTCACTCTGGTCATTGCTTCCTGAACTAGCTGGGGAGAACGATGCAGGCAATTGAGAGCATCAGTGACTGGAGTGATGGAGGGAGGAAATAAAATGCTAGGGTGTTGAAGTAAAACTCCTTCTGAAGAGGAGGAAAACTTATTTGCTAAAGTTTTTCCACTTACACGCAATTTTCTGCAGCACAGCAGTTCTTTGCTTGGCAGCATCTTTCATATTGCTATTGCAGTGAGGCTCACAAGACTTTGAATTATAGTATGCATGCTAATAAGAATTTATTGTTTTTTGCCCTTGAAATGAACAAAACCACTCCCACTCATTATCTTCAAGCTGGAGAAAAGTACACTGTTCCCCTTGTGCTGTCCTCTCCCCTTTCCCAAGCCCTCTTTTATGCAGTGAGGAGTTGCTGTAGATCTGCTGTGTAGTTTGTGCAGCCTGTTCCCCCTGCTCCCAGAAGTGTAACCTGTGCCTGTCTTCATGCTGGCAAAGGTGGATCTTTGGAAAACTGGGGAGGACATGCACGTGGGACGGGGGAAAAAGTATATGGTCCTGTATTAAGCTGAGACAGCAACTGAAAGCCTTGGGAGTGTTTTGACTATTGCTTGAAGCTCTTAGAGGCATATAAAAGGGGGGGAGGAATTTACATTCTCTGCCAAAGCTTCCCACAAGTTACAATCTCTTTTGAAAGGAGAGTTGATAATAAAGGGCCAAATTGTACTTTCAGACCATGCAGTCCAGCAAAGCATCTGACTTTTCTTGTCCTGTGGCCTTGCCCAGCCATGTCCCAAAAGCCTGGTGGAAGCTGGTGGTAAGGCCCATTTTGGGGGGGAGGTTCCTCAACTGAGGAGCTGAGTTAGCAGATCTGCTGGGCAGCTGCTGCCTTTCCTGCTCTACCAGTAAGTGGCCTTGCTGGACCCTCTGTGCCAGTGTCCTTGTCTTGGCTGCTGCTTCCCAGCCACCCTTTCCCTCCTTGCTCCAGCAGCAGCCCAGCACCTGGCTGGTGCGATGGGCATCTCTGTGCAGTGTCTTTCTCCTCCCTCACCACTCCCAGGCTTGAGACACTTCATAACCAATGCTGGAAGTGGGAGAGGCCACTTCAAAAGTAGCCGTACAAGCTGCTCTTCAAGTCAGTAGTTTAATCCAGTGTGGTCAATGGCAAACTAGAGAACATCTCAGGAAAACATGTGGCAAACACAAATGTAGCGGGATGTGTTCAATAAAACTAGCACACTGGCATCTGAGAAGCGGTTTGGCCCAGGAAGAGCCTCTATTTAATGTGCTGTGTCCATTTTTAGCCCTTAACACTTCATCTCAGGACAGAAAGGTCCAGAGGTGAGCAGTGAGAAGGTGAAGAGGTTTAGGGAATTCTTTCTTCATTTTTTCCCCAAATTAAACCAATTAGTTGAGGGAGGAGAAAATTGGTCTGACACTGGTGTACAGTGAAGGCATTGGAAGATACCCATGTCTGCTTTTCATGTTGTGATTTGGATCAGGAGGGTACTCCTGGTTTCCTCCCTCCCTGCCCCATGTGCTGGCTAGCACTGCAGAGCAGTGTCAGCGTGTACAAGCTGGGTTCCATCTACCTAAAAAAAACCAAGGAGGCTGCATTCCCAAAACCCATCCAGCTCACCTGATGTGCTGGGTGTTTGGTCTGTGGCAGGAGACCTGGTCTGAAGTAAAAGCCTTGTAAACCTTTGTCTGGATATTGGGATCTTCTATATATCATTGTTGTATAGATTGCTTCAAGTGGGCCAAACCACTTGGTCATGCAGAGCTAGCTTTAGTGTGGTGACACAGCAGGACAGACTGCCCAGATAGAAGGCTCCAAATAGTGAATTTCATGCTTCTGTGGCTGCAGACCCCCACCTGACAGTGGACATGTATGACAGGCTTTTATGCTCCCTTCCAGTGGATTTGTTGTTGTTTTGGCTTTAAAAAAAAAAAAAATAAATTGTTATTTTTTATAACTGCCTCTCATACTGTCATTTAAAGTTGCCAGGAGCCTTCTTCTCATCATCTTGCTGTCTCTCCCTTCCTGGGAGATAATTGACTTTTGTCTCACTGTAGAGACTTGCACTAAATGGTCTCTTGAGGTGTTTTCCCAGCCCCTGCATGTTGAACTCTGTGTTAAGTGGTCCGTGGTAGGAGTTTTCTCGTTTGCTGTTTGCTTCTGCAGAGCTATTTAGAAATTCATGTGGACCTTTCACCATAAGCATATGCTTTTGTTCCATTCTGAAGTATTTTTGCACAGATTCAAATAGTTAGGAAGGTGAGTAAAAGAAAATGAAACATAAAGTAGGGGAAGAAGAGGCATGCTTTTCTTTAGCACAGGGTAAGAAAGGATAGGATGAGAAAGATTGGACCCGCTAGAAGTGAAGTACTAGCTTTCTTCACAGGCACTTCTTACTTTATGTTGGCAAGGGGCAGGAAGAACTGGTGCTGTATGTCCCGTATGTGCTACAATTTGCCTGCAGCCAGTTTCTGGCTGAGCAAATTTCTTACCTGTGTGTGAGTGAGTGGAACAAATAAGTCAGCTTCTCTGTCTCCTAAATCCCACTGGCAGTTTTTGTTCCAAACCAGCATAGTTTAGATATATACTAGAGATCCCATGGTGCAGTCTGCTGTGTTCTTGGAGATGGATCTCCTCACCCATTGCCCTCCATGTTTCAAACATGCTTGATCTAAAGAGGTATGTTATTTTGACCCTTTGAAGTCCAAGTCTACCACTTGCCTCATGTAACAAATGACTGGCAGGTTGGAAAATGGGTTGGAAAATGCAAGTAAACTTGTGCAGTGCTGTTGTCCTTGGATTATGATCGCACTACTGGAATTCCCAACACCATCCCTATAACTGCTTACTTACTGTTGAAACTGGAGCCCCAAAGCTGCAAGTCTTTTTTTTTTTTAAGGAGGATGGAAGAAAGAAGAGCATATTGCTGCTTCTTCCCTCTTCCCCCCAACATTTGAAATTGCCTGAGTGGGAGAGGAGGGAGCATTATTGACTGATGTAAATAGTCACTAAATAAAACCTTATCTGAATTTAGGATGCTATATCCTAAATGGCATACGGCTCACAGAAGCTCATTGTGGTGGATGTTTGGCTTTGGCCAGCTCAGAAAGTAATTTTGACCATTAACCAGCCATTAATTGCTCTGTGTCTGTGTGGTTGGGATGTACTCCTGACACAGGAGAAAGCAATGCATTAAGGCTCACTAGTCGTCTTGTTTTGAAGCTCTGAGGCGGATGTGTGTCAGTGTTCTTTAAACCCTGGGGCGTGTTGGTGACATGATGCAGTTGCACAGCTCAGCGACTCAGTCTTTCACAGGGCTCTCCATTACTGAGTTTGTAGGTTGTGCTCTTTATCTTGCCTCTTCTTGGGGAGCCGCTGCTTGCAGTGGTGGTTGGCCATGCTCTGCTCTGTTCAGGTACATCAGATGTTTGCTGTGAAGTAGCTGAGAGGGAGAAAAGCCTCTGTCTTTGGTGGCTAGACTGGTTTTTGTACTGATGATGACTTCATCTTTTGACTATGCAATGTGTCTGAGACTAGGCCTGCTGGAGACACACCTGAGTAACTTCAGTTGTGGAGATTATTAAAGAAAAATGCTCCCCCTCTAGTTATAATAAAACTTCTGCCATCCATTTCCTGAGTCTTAGTGTAAAGGTAGTCTGAGTGAACTATTATGTTACTTTTTTTTTTTAATTTCTCCTTTGTTGTTTGACCAGCACTCAGTGCCAGCATTGCTGGATCAGGTTAGGTTCAGACCTAGTTTTGCTGCCTTTATTTGAGGGAAGGAAACAGTATGCTACTCTGTCCTAGAAAAGGAAATCCTCCCTGGATTGAGGCATAAAAACTTGATTCCATTTAAACATGACATGTTGTAGCAGAAAAGGGCTGGAGTGCCTTGAACCTGCTTGGGTTTAGACTTTTTGTTGTCCAGCCCAATTTCTGTTAACTTCTAAAAATGCTCTCTGCTGGAGTTCACTTACGTTGGAAGCTGCTGTTCCCTTCCTTGATCTTCATATCTGAGTTGGCGGCTGGAAGACATAAGGAGTTCACAGTAGACTCTTGACTGTTTGGTCTCTTCTTAGTAAGCAGAAAAGACCTCAACAACATACTGTGAATCTCTGGGTTTAGAATTAATTCAATCTGAAATTAAGGTTGCTTTGCATTACAGCCTTGTGGCCACCTGCACTGGGCTGTACCTAATTTACAGTGTATGCCTCTACCTCCACTTGTAAAGAAGCATTTCCTGGCTGTCGCCTCCATCTCAGGGCCTGTGGGATCTGGCATCAAACACTGTTTGTGTTAATTTATGAGGCTAGAAAGGAAAGGTGTGGAGCTCATCCTGCTTAACAGAATTTCTTTTTCTGTTCCTGAGTCAGATGCCTTTGCATGTGGCTTTGGGTGCATGGCCTTGGGTGCCAAATCGTGTTTTAGCAAGTTGAATGGAAGGATTAGTAAGAGCCAGCTGTTGGCAGGAAGACCTCTTACTGTCATTGTCATGGCGTGAAATCGATTGGACGAGTACAGCTCTTGCATCTTACTGGGGAACTTTTTTTAGCCGTATTAATCACTGTGGGAAATCTGGAATCAAATTCTTGTTTGGTGGGTTTTTTTTTTTTTGTTTGTTTTTCCCCTCCCTTAAACTGAGGCTAAAATCCTGGGGATTCTTGGTTTTGTTTTTAATGGCTGCAGCATGGGATAAATAAGGACCCTGCCTTTAAAAATGCAGTGGGTTTCTGTCTTGGTGTGTCTTGTCTGGGATTGCCCAAAATTTCCTTGTTCAGACTCTGAATTAAAGTTGCAATCTTGCTGCAGAAAAATCAAACACATAATGGACAGCAAGATTTTCAGGAATCTGAGATGACCCCAGGGAACTAACTACTTATGGTTAGAAAATTCATCTTCCTTGTTCACTCACTTGGTATATGACAGTTTTTGCTGCAAGTGTTGTGGGGTGGCTGCTGGCACGTGAAGGGTTCTGCATTTCTCATGCCTGATAAAATCGTGTTACAGAACTCTTGACCTTAGCTAGCAGGCAACATGACTGCGATTCATTCAGTACTGGCAAGTTTTCTGAAGATAAGAGATTAAAGGACTTTTAAGATGGCTCTTCAGATGCCATTTCAGTAGAGCAGGTAATGGTTGTTTGTCCTGGTGCTTTTAGACTATAAATCTGGCAGCATGCTTTCCAGGGTAACTTGTTCTTAGTCTATGTATGCTCCATAAGACAAATATTTTTGTATCCTCCATAGGAGTTAAAATGAGCCTGAATGGGCTGATACCAAGATATGACTATGGTGGAAGCAGTGACTAAGGTGGAAAAGCAATAGGTCATTAATGTGTGGGCTCTCTTTAAAAGAGCATATTGTTTTTCAAAGTTCTTCCATTGTGCATGTCGGTGTGTTTATCTTGGTTTGCAGTCATCAGTGATTTTCTCCTTAGATAACTGACCAGTAGCTGAGCTGTCGGGCAAATGATTTCATGCCTACACAGCCCAGGCTGGGCACCTAAAAGAGAACCAAAAACACAAACCTAGGGCTGCATATTGTGCGGCTGCTGCATTTCATAACTGCTGTAAAGCAATCACAGTGGGGCTTTTCCTTTCCAAAATGTCAAGACAATAGAAACATTTCTTCTAAAGAAAGAACAAATGGAGGAGGAAGGCTCTAAATGCCCTTTAAAAACAAAATCCCTATCTTGCTGTGCTGCTTCTGGTCTAAAATTAAAATGTTGGATTAATCTTTGAAGCAATGCAAGAATCTCCAAGTGGTTTTCCTCTCTCCGCCCAGCACGTGCATGGGTTTCCCACTCTCTTTAGGAGCAAACTGCTCCTAGGGATGAGCTGAATTTTGTTTGTTGTTGCTAGGATGGATTCAGAACTGGGGAGGTGAGGGAAACAGCACACTGATCTCCCTTCTCCTCCTCCAAAACAAATAAGAGTTGGATTTTTATTAAAACCACGACAAAGTTTTGTTTCTTAAATGAAAACATACGCTTTATTGACTTTTAAAATCAGGTCTAGCCCTTCCAGTCATGTTCTATTATTAAGCATGCCCTTCTCCCAGTGTCTCTGAAATCACTTGCAAGCGGAGTTTAATAAAGAGTATGTTTTTATAGTAAAGAGGGAGGAGATCAGGCTAGTTGCTCTGCTAATGAGACTCTTTGAGGAAATCTATCCCTAGTGTTCATCTCCGTTTCAATTACTTCTACAACAACTCACCTTGCCCAGTGCTTTGGCAGAAGGGGAGTTGCTTCGCCAGCAGGCAGGGGATAAGATGCTGAAGCTGTTCTGATGTTTGTGTTGCTGATTTTGGCAATACTGCTCCTTCCGCCCCAGATGGCACTTTGCCTTCCTTCAGCAGCTGCCTCTGCTGAACTAGGAAAGCAACTTTCCCCTCTCCTGCTATGTGTGAGGAGGGGACAATTCATTGTTTGTTTTTATCTTATTTCTGTCTTCACTGAAAATGCCTTTGCTGTCTGATGGTGGAGTAGCAATGAACAGGTTTTCATGCTTGAAACATCCAAAATTAATGGTTTCCTTTTCTTGCTGTAGGACTTGGTTAAATCCTGTATGTGCCTTTGAAAAGCTGTTCACTGGAACCTTGCTTGCTTGCAGGTCTGACTTAGAGCAGCAGGTGTTAACCACTGCTGGTTGTTTTGAAGCTCAGTTGGTTTCCCTCCAACATTAATGCCACTTCATTTTTATGATTTTGGCCACTGTTTTTGCTTGCCAGCATTACATAGGTCTCCTCAGCTCATTGAGCCAAGTTGTGACTTCCACAGACGTGTAGGTGGCTACACAGTGGGTTTCTCAAGCTCCTTTAATTTCTTCATGACTATGTCTGTGCTGACGAGATGCAAGCTGACTGTCAGTGGTCTCATGGGACCACAGCTGAATGGGACAGCTCACTTCTCCCCTTGCTCCTGTGAAGTAAGGAGCTTTCCATTGATTAGAAAGGCTGCAATCATTGGGAGCCTGGAAGAGGCCAGTGGCAGATATTATGAAGTGTCTTCTCCACACTACCTGCTGCAGAAGAAACATGGAGTTCTACTGATATGAAGCTGTGACTTGGGGTTTTTGGGGGTGGTTTTTTGTTTGTTTGTTTGTTTTTCCTGATGCCTGGAGTTTCAGCAGACCATCCTTGTTGGGGATCCACAGGAAAGTGAGTGGCTGGAGGTGTCTCACTACATTATGAAAACATGTCAGTTGTGTGAGCTCTCCTCTTTCAGCAGGTGGGGCTTATGCAATGAATAGCTTTACCTGGGGTGTGGGAGGGCAGACTGGGTGAGGGGTGGTAGTGCTGATTTGACATACCTGAAAATGCTCAAGCAATTTGCTGGAGTCTTTCATGATCAGGTCTGACATGCCAAGGAATATCAGGGGAGCTGAGGGGAGAGAAAGAGATGCCAAAGCCTGGATTTTTCTCTCTTCCCCTCACCTTCCCCACCCAAGAAAAGGGCAATATAAGCAAATGCAATAAACAAAGGACTTTATTATCTTCTGTTAACTCCTGTGAAAATGAAGGGCCAAGTTTTAAATATAGACAGAAAACATTAATGTTTTCTCAATAAGTTTCTGGTAAAAATCAGAAAACTGTACATTTTTTTTTTGCTTGTCATTGCCCTCCACTCACATTTTCAAGTCCCAATTTGTCAAAAGAAACATGCCTATTCTTATTTTGTTCCTGTAAACTCCTGACTTCATCGTAGGTGAGATAATGGAACTGCAGCTCTGAAGTACATCTCCCTGCAGTCCAGGCCCTTGCTGGCAGATGCCTTGAAATCATCCAGAGACTGAAAGATAGAAACTGGGAGCTCGTTAGATGGCAGAGACCTGGCTGGACAAGTCCAAAGGTGACTGCTCCTGGTGAGAGAGAAAGAGGAGTTGTACAGATTTCAATATATGAAGCACTGATGGGTGAGACTGTGGAAGGGGAAGGAGGTGAAGAAGCTGAAGGCTTGTTTTGGCATGAGAATAAATGCCTATGAACTGACCAGAAATACACCTGTGTGCAGCTCAAATGGTCTCTAATCAATGGAGCATTGATGCTTTTGATGAGCCTCCCCAGATGCAAATTGGAAAAAGGAATCAAACTGGCCTCAGCAGACCACCCTATGATATTGAGTGTGGTAGTTGGGGGGGGATTGGACACACCTACTCATTGAAATTCCTTCCAAACCCGGAAACTTACAAGTACCTTACTGTGTCCTTCTAGTTCGTGCTGCTGCTTCTGGGTTGAGGAGGAGCTGTACGAGAGAGGCTTGTGCTGCTACTGGGTGTGCTGTGCTTGTCTAGAGACCTTTTAGAGAATTATATTTACAAACAGGAATGAACTATAACAAGCACTAAATCGGTTTAGCATCTTGTCTACTTTTTTTCACTTCCTGCAGCACTGAATACTGACGTACAGCTGTAGCTACATCTTTACAGACATTTTTGTATGCCATCGCATTGGAGTTATAACACATGGGAAATTGTGCTCAGGTGAGGAGAGAGCAGTTTTGCCAGAAATAAGAGTTCAAGTGTGTATTCGTGTAGTAACGTGGCTGGGCTTGGGCAGACACTCACTGCAGGAGGTGGGTCAGTCTGATGGTGCTGACTCAGGAAAGGCTTGTTGAGAATCTTAAGTAATGACTATATTTATCATGTGACAAAGCTTTATAAATTGAGTGAATTTTATAGTGATTGCTTTCAGTCCCTGGCTACAGGGACAGTGGGAGAGGAGTGAAATAGCTGATTAATTCTAATCAATCAGCTGTTAATGAAGTACATGCTCAGTTTTTCAAAGTATGCAGAAGAATTTTTAAGTGGGTTGAATCCAGTATCCAAACTTGAATGGGCATGTTTTGAGGCTAAGTGTTGGGTACAGCTGTACTGGAATACCTTGTAGCATAGGTAGGGTGGAAGATCTTTTGTCTTAATTACCTAAACAAGCTTAGGCTGGAATATGTTTTCGCAAGGCGGTGTCGTCTTTTGCAGGATTAAGTCTGTAACCCAGTGTTAGCTGCCTTGCTTTTTTCTGTAGGAAGTAAGTTGACCATCTCTTCTGGATTGCTAGAGCTGTGGACAGAGGGGATCCAAATGTGCATAGTAAACTAATGGTGATAGTTCAGCATTTAATTCTCGTTCTCCTGATCCACAGAATGGCTCTGTGAATTATTCTCTTTTGACTGAGTTACATGACTTGTAAGTCAACTGAATACTCGGTGCATCCTTCCTTCAGCAGCTGCTTGTTTCATAGGTAGCAGCTTAGCAGTCACCACTCCTGCAGAAGAAAGGATGTTTTAGGAGAGTCTGATATAAGTGAGAATATGAAGGGAGTCAGCAATGTGGTGCTGGTTATTCAAATGGAAGGGAGATAAGAATCATTCCAGACAGTGGTATGGCATATGGGCATTCTGTATGTCTTGGCTTTTCACAAACGTAGTGTTTGCATCTCTTTCTATGCTGTCCCCTCTGAGCCCATATCTGCCCTCCTCTTCCTGTCTGTTGAGAGCCTGTTAGAGTAATCCTTTGATTTCTGTCACTTTATTCAGGAGTTCAGTAAAGTGTACACACATGAGTGATTGATAAGCCTTTAGTTGCTTTAACTGCTTTAACTTCCATTGCCCCCAGGAGACTGCAGTGTGGGTTTTGGGCCAGCCCTGTTCTTGTTCAGACATCTCTTAACATGTCTGTCAGGTGTGCTTTCTTTCCTCTCCCTCCCTCCCTCCTGTTTTTCTTGATGCCTGTGTGAGATCATCTTTTACCACCACCCCCACCATCCTTATCCCTCCTCCCGACACCCAACATTACTGTGCAGACTTACACATTTTTCTTTGTGGTCTCATCTTTGCAGGGAGCAAGAATTCTCTACTGGGTGCAGTTCAGCTGCTGGCCCAACCTCCTGCCTCCTCTACCTTTAGTACTGTTTTTATGCTCTGCTGTAGAAGTGGAGCAGTACAACTCGGTGATTAAAGTGGCTGAGAGGAGAAGCATGGGGAATAGGCATGAAATGGCTTTAGGGTAGGATCAAAGTTTATTTTGCATAATGTGTTGCTAGGTTGGAGATGCCATGTCTTTTCCTGGTTTTAAGTGCAATGCTCCTGTCTTTTAACGGCACTGGAGTAGGATGCTTAGTCTTCGTAGAGAAATCACCCCACCATGAAGTGATAGATCTATCCCTGTAGGCTGATGAGTTTACAAAGTGCTGTTCCTTGAACACCTATGCAGATTTTGGGCCATGTGATCCACCTGTCTGCATTGTTGCCAGGAGTAAATCTCCATTGTGGGGACTGCTGCCAAGCTGATGCTGGGGATTGTTCAGAGAGGACATCTCAGCACTTGCTTCTGCAAAGGGTAAAGAGGATAAAACACTGTAAGGCTGCAAGGGGTGGATGCCACCCTTGAAGGCTTCCAGATTGGCCAGAAGCAAAAGCATTCTGATGCCCTGAGGTACTTTGGTGAAAGCTGAGAAGAAACGTATCTTGAGCAGGAAGCATTTTGGGTCCTCCTTGTTACCTCGAGCAACCCATCTTCATGGAGTGGGGAAGCTTGAAATAACTGCTGTGTGGAGATAATTGTCTCTGCTGTTTAGGAAGCTGGTGACTCCTGAGGGGCAGAAGGGATTATGAAGTTCAGCGAGTTTCATGACGTTGTGGAGTTCCATCGCATAATGTGAGTTAATAGGCCCAAACTGGCCCTAACAAGCAGAATTTCATGATGAATTTAAATGCTGTGTTTCAAACCTGGCTCAGTGAAAGGACCACAACTCCCTTGATGCATGCTGAGAGACAAAGCAGGAAGAGGATCACAGACTAGACTCAGACCTTGAAGACTTGACCAAAAACAAAAACCAGGAGTCATTGTCTTAATAGAAAATAGGTAAATCTCTGAAAGGCAGACAGTATTTTTTTTCTGCAACTTGGCAGCACTGTGATGTTTAAACCATGAAGCTCAAGAAGCAAATCTAGCTGTAGCTCTGCTGACTTCAGTGGAGTGATGATATGACAACTGATGATGTGGCCCTGTAAATCAAGTCACAGTGGACGTATGCCTTCCAAACTAGAGTTCTTAATGTATCATTTGAAGATAAAAGCTACAGCTTTCTTTTTCTAGGGGAGAAAACAAAAGGCTTCGGTGTCAGGTTGGAATAGGGTTTTCTCCTTGAATAGTGTCTTCTGTAGAAAGAGAGGAGGATACAAAGAAATTAGCAATTTGTGTCTAGGTGGTTTGAATTGTGAACTTCTTCTTCATCTGCTTCCTGGAATCTGCATTAACCTAGGTGGTTTGAATTGTGAACTTCTTCATCTGCTTCCTGGAATCTGCATTAAGGAAAGCATATCTCAGACTGAAGTGAGATGACTGAGGAAACTTACTTAGGTCTATTTACAGAGGTCCTCTCAGCCTTTAGCAATAGCTTCATTTCCTTCCTCTCCCAAATAATGAATTGTAGCTTGCCACAGTGCTCTTTCTACCTCATGATCTGAAGCCTGACCCTCTTGTTTTCTTATCTTCTTTGTGGCCAAACTTCTAGGACTATACAGACTTTAGCTCTTCTAAATACTCTTAGTGCTTTGTTTTGGTAGTCAGTGCTCCTTGTAATGTAGTCAGCAACTCAGCACTAACCCCTCCCCCCTTTTGTTTCTCCCTCCTCTTTTCATTTTGATTCTTTCTCTTTTTCCCCTTTGTACTGCTTTAAATATCTCTGTGGCAGTGTCCATGACAGCCTTTGGCTCTCTCTGTGTACACTGGACTACTGCCTTGTACGCCTCTGCTGTAAAATCCACATTCTTTGATTGGCTATCTATAAGCTTGACAATCTGAAGAACAAGCTGTTCTCGCTGCTGTTTTTCTGGAAGACGCTTCTTCTACTTGAGTAGTCACTGTTTAGTGAGGTCAGCAGATGTGCAGATGCTTCCTGCTCTCTCCACAGTAGCACTTAACACTGCTTTAATCTGCTGGCACATCACTGTCGCTCTGCTGGCCTCCATCAGTGATGCTGGCCAGAACATAAGTATGGCTTTAAGCTCCTGTCAGAACCTCCTAGGACAAACAACCCTGTCTTTTATCTGCTCTGACTCCAGATCTCACTTGATGTCAGATGCAAACCTTTCCGTCCTTTAGAAAATGTCACTTCAAAATTTGACCAGCTTGTCAAAGGGAGTTGTGGCACTGTCCCCTCTCCAGGTCCCTCTGCTCATACTGAAGTACCTTGCTGTCAGTTCTCTGCAGATTGGGCTGGGAGGGTCTCCCACATTTAGAGCAGAATATGGATTATAGGCCCTGTCTTTGGGTGCTTGGGAGTTGCATCCATGAGAGGTAAATCCACAGGGCAGCTCCCCTTTCAGGCTAGAAGGCTATGAGCAGCCGTACAGGCACCAGTCATCCTTTTGGAGACTGCTGGCCAGCAACAGTAGGAGCAGTGCGTGTCACGCAGTCAGTGCTGTTACTTTAAAGGCCTTTTTCTACACAGATGTATTCACACAGAGGTTACCGTCCCCCTGATGTTAGCCACATGGCCTAGCTTCAGGGGTTACTTACTCTGCAGAGCTTTTCATTATCAGTGCCCCAGCCTGTGTGTGTACGTGTACATTTCTGTCCCCAGGAGGAGCTTGATGAGGGCAGAGGTTCTTCGCTGTCCTTTTCATCGGGGGCTCCTTGAGGACTGGTAGAGGAGTTTCAAAGATTTATTCTGAAGCCAGGACAAATGGACAACCAATTACTAGCTCACTATCATTGGAATTCTTGTTAATGATCCCTCAAGTGTTTCTCCTCAAGTTCTTTATCTCCAAAGCAAAAGTAATTATTTTCTGCCTCCTCTCCTCAGTTGCTCCATTAGAGGTGGTGTCTGTGTAGTCAGGTGATAACATCCATAAGATTGCTGATTACTGTAAAGACATACAGAAATAGTTGATAGAGCTATCATACATATTTGACTTCATTTGACAGGCTTCTCTTGACTTGAAAAGAATCCCTTTCAAAGTAAAGTCTGCAAAATCAGACTTGGAGCAGGCTACGCTCAGGCTTTTGAGCTAAGACAACATAGGAAATATTTACCTCTAAGGACCAACGTTTTCAACCTGTGCTATAAATTACTGGTCTTGAATTTGTAGTCTTCCGCTGTAAACTTGACCATAAACTGCATGAAATAATCCTGTGCTCCCAGAATATTTATATGATTTTTTTTTTTTTGGTGTCATCCCAGGTACTTCTTGGGAAGGGAGCAGGCAACTTTATGGTAGTAATTTTGAGAGACGGCTGGCTGAATTAACTTGGTCTGGAAACTCCTAGCTTGTTTAACTAGGAGAACTGAAAAGAAGAACCAGTTAATGCATTTGATATCCCACAGTCAAGAAAAGGTTAAGGTCAAAATAATTTTGTTAATATTGGTCTGTGGAACTACTGGCAGCATTACTGCTATTTCATTAACCTGATGAATTCCAAACCTCTAGACTCCCGCAGGGAGAGGCTAAAAGCCGTAGTCAGTGACCTGTAGGAACTAGCAGTGTCTTCCTCCTGATTGCTTAAAGGCTGTCAAGGAGGAAGTGCTTTTACCTGTCCACAAAAACCATTATCCTAACTGGAGAAAGATACAGCAGTGGGTTTGGCTTTCTGTAACAGTCCTGAGATCAAGCTAGGGTCATGCTAAGGCATGGCCTACTGCAGCCTCAGAAGATAGAGTCAGGGACAGGAAAAAAAAAAAAGCCAGATAGAAGAATGGAGAAGTTGTCTGCCCAAAATCAAGCTCTGGTATAGCAGGTGTGTAAATTTTTTGGTCTGAGACCCAAACTTGTAGCATGAAGCATGGAGATGCATGCTGGAATTGCTCATGGGTAGAATTTGTCCTTCCAGCAAAACTACCAACAGGCTGAATGTGGTCCTTGTAACTCACGTGTCTGTTTTTAACCCTTCTTCAGAATTTAACAGTGTTTATACTTCTTTCCTACTGTCTCTCAGGTGTGTTTTCCATACTGCTTTTCTGCCCTTGGTGGGGGAAACAGAGCAAAACTTTCACACTGAAATTCTCTCTGACCAAAGTGGAACAGAAAGCTGACATGGGCCTTCCCTTCTCTTAGGTTGCCTCTTTGCAAGCAGAATTACCAGTAAAGTTCAGTCAAGGCAAAGTTGCTTTTTGAATTAAATCCAGGTTGGTTTTAGGCCTATTCTGCCTAGCTTTGGAAACTATGAAATGTTCAATATAGTGTGGCTGTCTTCCAGACAGCACTGGGCCACAGCAAATGAAAAGGTGTGATTGAAAATTGTGAAATGTATGTATGAACATGAAAAAATAAAATTAAAAAATACATATATGAAAAATACCTGTTTACAGGAAAATTTTGAAGATTGTTTACAAACCAGTGCTTTCTTTGCAAGCATTCTCTCCTTCATAAGCTTGAATGATCTCTATGTTGTGTTTAGAATTTGAAAACTCTTATGTACCAAAAATGTGGATACAGTCCCTGCCCTGAAGAGATCTCTGTTGGGAGAGTCTAGACAGAAAGGGTTGCTGTATGAGCAGAGTGAATCAGGCCAATAGCTGGCAAATTATTTGCTTCTCCAGGTGGTTTGCCTATCAGTGTCCCTGTTTTTTATTGATGTGGTTTTATTTTTTAATTCCTGCCCCCCCATCAACCTTTCTGTGTTGTGTGGAGCCAGCTGCCGAACTGCTGTTTGTATTAGTACAATCAGCAGTAATCAAAAGGAGTCTGCTTATCAGCCTGGAGCATCCTGGACAACCCAGTCACTTGTCAGGATGAAAGCACAGAGGGTGGAGTTTAGTTAGCAAAGATCAGGTATGTCCATGGGAAGCTGGCAGTGTTGGAGGGTTCAAACTGAGCCTGTTGGGTGGGTTTGGCAAAGGTGCGCTATCAGTACCAATCTGCCATCCCTGAATAACCAGAATTTCAGTCTGCTCTGTGTGTGTTACAGCTCTGCAATGAGCCAATTACTGTTCTGAGGGTCTCGCTGCCCTTGCTTCTGAGAGGTGTGTGGTGACAGACTGAACACGTGTGTTCATCTCTCCCAACACTGAGGAGGAATTTGGCTTTTATTAGGGGCTGGGAGTGGTCATGAGAAGACCCAGAGTGTGTCTGCTTCCCTTTCTGCAGTGATTAATTGGCCGACAGTAGGACAGAGCTGCCCTCAGCCCCGGCTGTAGCGTGTGGAAGCCGCTCGAGCATGCTGTGGGATGTTAGGTGTGTTCTCCTCGCGGTGGCAGTCCCAGCTTTGCCAACACTATATAACTCTCTCACTTGGAAACTGTAGTGACTCTTTGCCTACATTTGTATATGGTCATGTTCGAGTTGCAAGTCCAAGGCACCTCTTGGAGAGCCAAATCGCAGCTCGTGATTTAGCTGGAAGGACAAGGGACAGGTAAGAGTCATACAGCACGTCTAAAATGTAGAGCATCACAAAATCAAGCCTGTCCTAAAATAAAATGACAGCTCGTATGTAAGCTGAAGTCTCTGCATTCCTAGCAGCTCAGGATCAGAATGTGTATAGCAGTTTGAGCCCTGATAGTGACATTTGGGAGTGCAGTAGTGTGGCACAGCATACACCTTTCTGCATGGATGTCCTCTGGGAGGACAGGACCATGTCTCTCCTCTGGTGTCACTTCCTACCCTAAACAAGCATTGAGCAATGTCTTCCTGCATGTGCCATTCCTCTCATGTTAGTTGCTGCTCTGCAATGATTCTTCATCAACAAACTTTGGGTTGGTCTTCTAGATAAACATACACGTTAATGACACACAAACTGGTGTGGTATTTCAGGTGTTAGCTTTTAATTGGAAGTCCTCTTCCAAGTAAGTTTTCAAGTCTAACAGTAAACAGGAATTCCTCCATTTTCTCCACCTCACTGACAACATGACTTCCTCTGACAATTATTTGAAGGATGCAATCCAGTATATTTTTTACATCAGATGTGCTGACAGGTTATAACACAGTCTGTAAATTTTAGAGCTGGAATCTGTTGTCCGTGTTGCTGGCACAGAGAGTGACAGCAGATAGGATAGAGCAACAGCTTTTGTGCTCCATTAGAGATGTGAAGAGGGAAAAATAAGTACGTTGGAGGAGAGAAGAAGCCTGATACAGTCCCCTTTCTCCCTTTCTCCCTCCTTTCTCCCTTTCTCCCTCCTTTCTCCCTTTCTCCCTCCTTTCTCCGCATCATTGTGCTCCACAGTGCAAGAAGTCTGATCTTGGTATGCTTGGCTGCCTTGCCTTGCCCCTAGACTTCAGGGCTTGATACAGTAGTTGAATTTGGAAGTGGTTTGTCCAGTGGTGGTGGCTGCTGCTGAGCTGGTGAAAACTGGCAGTAGGCAGCAGAGCTGGCACAGCCCCCTGTGAGAGGAGTTGTGGTTCACAGTTTTAGCCCATTTCAGTGGCAGTTTATTCATCTAAAGATAACTTGTTGTGCAAACGTTTTACCTACACCAAGTTCTCAAACTTTACAAGTTACTTCTATTGTAAATGCTTTAGCAAGATGGTTACTTAAATCCATTTATCTCCATTGTAAAATGAGTGATTTCTTGAAATGGGTAGAGTGAGAATGCTATTGTACAAGGGCAGGCTTTTTTGAAGAGTCTGCAAATAATTGTGGTTGGTGATATGTGTGTGCTGACAGCTGTAATATCTGCATGAGCAGCTAACTACTGCAATCTGCAATAATTGCAAATGCCAGTTAGGGGCATTTTCTGTGTGCTCATGCACAGATACCTCAAAAATAGGAATTTTAAACCAGATTTCAGAAAGCTGTTTCCTCATGAGAACAAATGAACACAGGTCTTGTAATGATGCCTTATGTCTGCAAAGACACAGCTTCTGTGCTTAGAAAATAAGGATGTTTCAAGTGCCCTACCAAGTGGGCAGCAGAGACCTAGTATTTTATTAAAAGAAAACTGGGTTTTTATGAGGCTTTTACTTTGTGGTTTTGGGGCTGCAGTGTTAGAAAATGTGCCACCTTTGTTTGTTTCTGCCTCTTAACCACTGGCAGCTGATAGGGCACAGACTGTACACTGTGAAGGAGATAAAACCTGAGGATTGAAGCATCTTAGTCAAACTGCCCTACCTTATTTTACTGCATACTTAAGGCATCTATAAATTCCATAGGAGAAGAGGGAAGAATATGTGTTCACAGTTACTTGCTTCCATTTGAGGCCTTGATAAAAGCATCCTGGAGACTTGCAAAAATATGCACAAATAAGAAGTCTAGAAAGGATATTTGTGTAGAGTTAAAACTATCTGATGACAGACTTCTTAGGATGGGAAGGTGACAAGGTATGTCTCCTGCTTTCTGAATCAATACAGTAGAAATGATTTGTGTCCTCGTTTTTTGCAAGTCACTTGTTTGAAAACATGCAATTGTTGCATGTGATCCTTGCTTATACAAATGTCCAGCTTAAACTGTTAATAAAGCATTTCTGGTAATGAAGGCAGTTGGCTTGCTCTGGAAAGAATAAATCCTCTGAGGATAATAGAGCTGTTAGAATTAGACAGAGGAAAACCAGCTTAAGGACTCTGCTCAATTACTATTTTTCTCTCAAGTGACTGCCTGGTGGTATTCTCACGGCTTCTTAGCCAGCCTTTGGTCTGACATTTGTCTTAACTCTTATCGTGCTGTAAGCCTGGCTCTGTGCTGGTCCCCTTGCTGTCTGTTTCAAAGGTGAAGCTGATGCATCTCCAGTAGCCCTTCTCAAAAGTCAACTTTTAGCTCAAAATTTGAGTAAGCCACATTAAGACTTTCTTTGCAGTGAAGTAAGGAAGACTGCAGGCTTTAGTGCTGCTCATCAGACAGGTAACAAATATGTAAATTGCTAGAGGTTATGTCGTAAATGGATGTATTCAGAGCCTTTAATTCCTCAGTTTATTCTTAGATTTAGCTAGTGAATAATTGCCATTTTGTACAATATTAAACATTTCATTTGACACAGTCAAACAGTCCTCTTAATTACTCAGTGCCTCACTTACTAGTATCTCCCTCAAAACTTGGTTTGACCAGTACAGAATGGGTTGGGTGTTTTTTTGTTGTTTTGTTTTGTTTTCTTTCTAGCTAGCTTGTCCACACCTTGCAGTTCCTCGAGGATAGTCAGCTTTATCTTCAGAAAGCTCAATCTTCCACAGGCTGTTGAAGTCACTCAGGCTGGTGGCTCTCCTCCCTGTTCCTGTCTATGCTGAGCAGCTCTGGTTACTGTCCCCGTGGGTGCCCTGTGTCACCATGCCTGGCTCCCATTTGTGAAGGGTTCCTTCTGCTGGCTCTTCCCCACGTTCCTCCTGCTGCCCAGAGAAAGTGCAGGGTGGCAGCTGCTCCGGGCTCCTGCCAAATGCATCTCCAGTGTCCAAACCTCCCACTCTGCTAAAGACCTTGCAGACAGCAGGCAAGGGCAACACAAGTATTCAAAAGAACTCAGCACTTTGTGTGATCCTAGTATCTAGTATTTTTCTTTAGCAATTGGGATAACTTTTAAAGGTTAGATACGTTTTCAGGTATATCAAGTTGTAAGACTTCTGAATTGAAAGTTTTATGACTTGCGAATTGGAAGTTCACTGTTGGTTGTACTTATCTAGAGGTACTGAGACACAAACTTGTTTAAGCTGGTAAACATAGCTGCTGCCTCACCAATTGGTGACATTATTTCCTTCTGGATATTCCCTGTTGGCTTGCAAATTACTGCCAAGGTATATAGAGTGATTCATTTCTTGTAGTGCTTCCAAGATGGAAATTCTTAAGTCTAAGCTTAGAGGTGACAATAGTAATATTTTTTACTTACTTGTTAGGTTAGGGGTTGGGTGAGCCCGAAGATGACACATCCATATCCAGGAATTCGCTAGCTAGCAACTGCATTTTGTGTATCAAGTTAATGTTTGTGGGGCTGGCTCTCTGTTTGGGAAATTTGCTCAGATGGTCCTGTAGTTCTAGGGAGGTTTTTATGTTGCACTTCTGCAGAAAGCTCCCATTGTGAAGGAGCTCAGGCTGACTCTGCATAACGTGACGGGTCTCCTACGCAGCATCCTCCCACAGCGTGTCAAACCGACGGCGCAGTGCTGGCTCTGTGTGTAGCAGCAGTGAGAGCGCTGGGAGCTATTGACTAACATGATTATGAAGCTAGGAATCTCCTCCTCGCATCCTGTGGGCTGCGTAACAGAAGAGCAAGACTTTTTAATTAACGCAACAATCTGAAGCGAGCGAAAGAGCAGAGCTCAGCTAAAACAGTTTCCCCAGTTGTTTGGGCAAGCAGCTGATGTGAAATCTGGCGTGTTAACTTTACGTTGGCCTTTGACTGATCTGACATGAGAGGCATAAAAACAAACAGGATGGTGGTGCTTTCCCAGGAGGTATGTGTTACCAATGAGACTCTCCCTTCCATTGACTGGCTTTTGATATCCATAAAGCCTAGCTGGTCTCGAATGCCTCACCGCTCTCTCAGTATACTTCAGGTATATTAGGATCAGGATTTTCCAGATTTCTTTCTTGCCCAGACAAGCAAGTGATTCATAGCCACAGCCTTTTTCTTTTTCTCCATTTTCTTTCTTAAACTTTCAGTAGTGTATCTTTGTGTATTAAAAAGTGGGGACTAAGGGTTCAAGGTGATTACTTTCAACTAACATATCCTTTGACTTGCCATGGCCAAAGGCCTGGCTTGTGTGAAATGAACCAAGACAGACAAAGCCAAGATGAGCTGTCTTGTGTAGTGTTTTAGCGTGGTGATCTGGATGTTAACTTGCATCCATCCAGACGGAAGAAAACTGGAACTGAGGAGATAAATGTGATCTGGAAGGGTAGAGGTGAAAAGAAGCCCAGAAAAAAATTTCCTACCTCTCTATTTTATTTTATTTTTTCCCTCGCTGCAGCTCCCTGGATTAATGTGGTATTAGCTGCTAAACCAAGGGCAGGTGTTGTTAACTTTGAAACCTGCTTAACCTGTCTCCTTGATGCTCTATCTGTCCCTCAGCATGGAAGGAAGCCCTGGGATCTTTTCAGCTTCTGTAGGAGGTGCCCTGTGGTGATGCTGTGCCTCCAAATGCTGAACTCAACACAGAGGTTCTGCACTTCCGCTCTTGGCTGCCTTTAAAGCTGTCCATCAGGCTTAACCAAAGCACAACGCAGAATTCTTCCCCCCTGCCCCTGCGAGTGACTTGTTGGTTCTTAATGTTGATCTCTAAACTGCAGCTGCAAAGCTTTATGGAGTTGGTAGACTTTGAATAAGCTGGGTTTTTTAGGTAGTGTGTTATTAAGTACGTGTTAAACCACAGCACACCTTGGTCCTGAGTGTTAGTATCCCCCCGAACCCCAGCCAAGAACATCTTAGCCAGAAGACACATTGATCACATCAAGTTGTGAGCAAGAGGTTTTGTTTTATATAACTATTTGTCTTCAGTTTTCATATCCCTGAAACTGTTTTTTTTTTTCTGAAGATAGGATGCATCATCAAGTAAAAATTCTTGTCTTGATCAGCATTTGGCTCCTGTTGTGGGAATTTAGCATGGACTTAGTAATACTGCCTGATCTTATTATTAAAAGTCTTGCCAATTCCTGATGCTGTCTAGCAATTTAAGAGAATGAGGTGAGTGAGGAAAGACCTAGAAAAGGAACACTAGGCTTTTGTCTAAAGAAAGCAGAGGTGTCTCATTCATTCCTGTACCATATTGGGGGTGGGGGTGTGGTGTGAAGACATGGGCTGGCTGCTCACAGTAGTAGCCTAGGAGGGACTGAAGGTGGACAAAGGTCTCACAGCTAGAGGTGAGAAGTGGTGAGCTGAGGTTCCTGGTAGCAGTTCAGTCTGTGGGCTGGGACGCAGCTTGTATTGAAGCTTGTCCGAGTGAGCTTAGCTAGCGCTTGCCTTTTGTATTGAGAGGATGCTTCTGTTGAAAGCATTCTTGGAAACAAGCTATGCAGTGTAATGAAAATAAGTCTTAACATACTGCATCTGTTCTTTCCTGCCTTTGAACCATGCAAATCCCTCCTCCTTCCTTTGAAGCTGCTGGGCTTTTCGTAACCTCTGAGGTATTCTCCAGGTTTTTAGCTTAACCATTCTAATGGGAGCTTACTCTCTTGTGAACAATGAATTTTTATTTTTAGCACCTTGGGATCCACAGATGAAAAGTGCTTTATGTAATTAGCCCTCTTGTGTGGGATGCTTTTCTTTAAGGTGACTTTTCTGGTACTTACAATGGTAGTATATGAGTCAGTGCACACTAAGGAGTTGCATGGCTGAAGTCTGGCTGCAACTTAACTTTTCCAGGCCCAGAAAAAGCCATGTCCCAGTGTAGTCTATGCACTTCACTCAGAGCAGGGATCAGGCTGTGAATACTGTATATTTTTTTTGGTATATGTCTGCCTGTATCCCCAGACAATGTCACTTAATAAGCAGATGTGGTAATGACTCAGTGTTATCTCCTGTGTAACAGGAAAACTGAGATAATGAAGGGAATTCCCAGTGGTAGAAATACCAGGAATAAAGGAGCATGGCATTAGGAACCTCCACTCTGTGTGGTGCAGTGGCAGGAGATTGCTGTTAGCAGAGATGGGGGCTGAACTTGAGCCATGTCTGTGTTTAGCACCCCTGGAGCAGCCATGCCAGTCAAACTGTGAGCAGCAGTGCCAGCAGAGACTTGCTGCCACTACTCACAGACCTATGCTTTCATCCAAAAAAACTTGTTTGGGTAGAAGCTGGAGGTGTGTACTGCAGTATTTGGTATAACTTTGCTGATGAAATTTATGGAGTAACTTGTGCTCTGCAGGAGGCATATTGATGCTTGCAGCTGCCAACACTGATGTTCAATAAGGAGACAGAACGCTTCCATGAGTCCTGAATTAGGTTTAGTAAATAAAGAGTTTTCTTATATTTGAGCCAGTAAATGTCAGTTTCACTTGTCATGTGTCATGTTTTGTTATGTGATATCATGGAACCTGATCTAATTCTTTAATTTCTGAATAATCACTTCCTGTCTGCCACTCCCTTGTTTGTATCATGTGCTCATAGGAAGAAACACTTTTTTTAAAGAAAAAGTACACCAGACACTAGTTTACCACACTTAAATAGTGATGCAGTGTTTCACAAATTGTTTGAAAAAAGAAGTCAGTTTTTTTGGCTTCTTGTGATGTAAACATTGGTGGTGTATTTTGGTTTGGTTTTGTTGGTGCTTCTTGTTGTTTGTTTGTTTTCTTGTTTGTTTTTTTTTTTCAGCCTTGCAGATCCGTGCTTGATACTCTAGGAGAAGAGAAGCTTCACAGTCCAGTTAGTGGTCACCTAAGGGCTGGACCCCTCAAGTACACAGGTTCCGCTAATGTGTGCAGCTCTTGGAGAGTCCCCTCAGGTACAAAGTTTTGCCCAGTCTGCAGCCTTTAATTCGTTTGGCTACACAGATGGGCATGGAACCCCAGCCAGTGATGGAGAAGGGAATACAGCATTATAAAAACAACGCTGGGGAAATCACTTAGCCAGTAACTCTTCACAGCTGATCCTTCTGCCAGAATTGCCATGATCCTTGAAGTTGCTTTTAAGTAAAATGTGCAATTTTTACTGACAGAGGAGGGATCAGAGTTAAGTGTTTCTTGCTTTCTGGTGATGGCCAGGAAGGAACATTGCTAGTCTAATATTAAAAACTGTATTTTGTTCTCAGGTGGAGAAGCCAGAGTAGTTGTATATTAGGCAAGGCTTTGTTTCTGTTTCCAGGAGGAGGGGTGGGGATATTGCTCTTGCCCTCTTGCTTCTTGGTGTTGTGGCTGCTAAGGAAGCAAGATGGTGACAGGCTGCTGTAGCCCAGGTAGGTGCCACCATCGCAGCAGAGGTTATGGGTACCACATGGTGATGTGCCATATGAGGGGGATTGAAGACCACAAGGATGATGATAAACTTCATGTTGAGAACTTGTGCGATACAGTTTTAATCTTTAAATACCCACTATTGTGCTGCAAAAAAGGGTATATTTGGAGCTTCTCCCTCCATTGAGATGACCAGCATGTGTTTGGCTCTGTAGGGAGGATGTACATGGGGCAAATCCTAGGCAGGCAGTGCTCCTAGGACTGAGTTTTTTTCAGCCCTTCCTTAGCCTGTGGGTGGGGGCTGGGGGCACACCTGTAGCAGGGTTCAGCTGGGGGCACCTGTGTGCTAGGGATGGGGTTGATGTCTTGTTCCCCAGCCTGGAGTCGTTCCCAGCCCAGCCCCTCTCTGTAGGGTAGATCTGCTCTGTGCTGCTTGGCATGGGGCTGGGCCTCCACAGGAGCAACTGAGCTCTCCAGAAAAGTAGTATTTGCTTGTGCCCTTGTGTTTAATCAGGGAAAAATCTTACTTTGCACTCTGCAGCAGCTTTTACTGCTTTGCAACCTGTCACCAGGAAAGAGGGCTGCCTGGCTTGCTTTGTTTGTATCTAGAAGCAGCAATGATTTCCATTTGTGAGGTGAGCAGCCTTGTCCTCTGAAGGGGGAAGGATGCCGGAGGGGCAACGTGGGGAAGTCAAGGGTTGTGGATGCAATTTGAACTGTAATAGTTAGATTGGGCTCTTGACCTTGCTTCTCCTCCACATTAAAAAACAGACCATTAAATAGATTTATATAAAACGTGTTTGCAACTCTTCTGCTTTGTACTAGCAGCGCTTTGAGGTTGCTGCACCCTTGTCCCCCACAACCCGAGGAACACCAATTTCTGCTTCGCTTCTTTGCACTCCTCTCCCATCCCATCATTCCCACGCTGGAAGCGCGGGGTTGCACCAGCTGTACGCCCTTGGTGTGGAGGATGACTGGCTCTGACTCCCTTCTGCCAGCACTCGGTGCCGCTCCTTCTCCTCCCACCTGTGGGCTTGTTCCTGCCTGGGGAGCAGGGGACTGGAAAATGTGTCTGCGCTGGGGTGGTGCTGCCTGTTCCTGTCCCACCAGGACACGGGAGATAAAGCAGGTGGGATTCCGGCCAGCCAAGAGAGCATCGTGGGGCATCCGGGAGGCCGCAGGTGGAGGCGAGAGCCTGCCAGTGCTGTAAGGCCCAGGGCATCCGGGGCAGGGGGTGC
>NW_010295025.1:0-1403 GCF_000700745.2 Antrostomus carolinensis
GTGGTCAAGCGCCAGGCTCAGTCTCCCGCTGGGGTCTCCTCCGAGGTCGAGGTCCTCAAAGCCCTCAAGTCCCTCTTTGAGCACCACAAAGCCCTCGATGAGAAGGTGGGTGCTGGGCTGGGGTGGTCTCAGGTGGTTCCTGGGGTGACCTGGTGGCACCTGATGGTCCCCATGAGGATCTCAGGGGTCACAAAGAGGGACCTGGGTTGACCTGGTGGGACCTAGTGGTCCCCACGGAGATCTCGGGGGTCTCAAAGAAGGTTCTAGGGTGACTTGGTGGCACCTGGTGGTCCCCAAGGAGATCTCAGGGGTCTCAAGGAGGGTTCTAGGGTGACTTGGTGGGACCTGGTGGTCCCCATGGAGATCTCGGGGGTCTCAAGGTAGGTTCTAGGGTGACTTGGTGGGACCTAGTGGTCCCCATGGAGACCTCAGGGGTCTCAGGGAAGGTTCTAGGGTGAGTTGGTGGGACCTGGTGGTCCCCATGGAGACCTCAGGGGTCTCAGGGAAGGTTCTAGGGTGAGTTGGTGGGACCTGGTGGTCCCCATGGAGACCTCAGGGGTCTCAGGGAAGGTTCTAGGGTGAGTTGGTGGGACCTGGTGGTCCCCATGGAGACCTCAGGGGTCTCAGGGAAGGTTCTAGGGTGAGTTGGTGGGACCTGGTGGTCCCCATGGAGACCTCAGGGGTCTCAGGGAAGGTTCTAGGGTGAGTTGGTGGGACCTGGTGGTCCCCATGGAGACCTCAGGGGTCTCAGGGAAGGTTCTAGGGTGAGTTGGTGGGACCTGGTGGTCCCCATGGAGACCTCAGGGGTCTCAGGGAAGGTTCTAGGGTGAGTTGGTGGGACCTGGTGGTCCCCATGGAGACCTCAGGGGTCTCAGGGAAGGTTCTAGGGTGAGTTGGTGGGACCTGGTGGTCCCCATGGAGACCTCAGGGGTCTCAGGGAAGGTTCTAGGGTGAGTTGGTGGGACCTGGTGGTCCCCATGGAGACCTCAGGGGTCTCAGGGAAGGTTCTAGGGTGAGTTGGTGGGACCTGGTGGTCCCCATGGAGACCTCAGGGGTCTCAGGGAAGGTTCTAGGGTGAGTTGGTGGGACCTGGTGGTCCCCATGGAGATCTCAGGGGTCACGGAGTAGGACCTGGGGTGACCTGGTGGGATCTGATGGTGCCATGGGGGGACTTGATGGGCCCAGGGATGTCTCAGGGATCTCAGGGGGCTTCTGGGGTGACTTGGTGGGACCTGGAGGTCCCAGATGGGACCCAAAGGTGCTGAGGGGCCCGTGGGTCACCCCTCGTTGTCCCCAGCAGGTTCGGGAGCGGCTGCGGGTGGCTCTGGAGCGGGTGGCCGTCCTCGAGGAGGAGCTGGAGGTCTCCAACCAGGAGGTGGGTGACACCGTGGGGTGGGTGACAC
>NW_010295026.1:0-7299 GCF_000700745.2 Antrostomus carolinensis
GCATCCCTGTGCCCCATCACACCCACATCCCTCCATCCCCACATCCCTGCACCCCTTATCCCTCCATCTCCACACCCCATATCCTTCCATTCCCACATCCCCACCCCTCTGCATCCTCCCACACCTCCACACCATCTCTGGATGCCCCAGGGCAGCCCATGGGTTTGTCTGCACAGGAGAGGCAGGTTTCACCCTTGCAAGGCTGGAACATCTCTTCAGGTCACACCCCAGTGCCCTGATGCACGGGCAGGCTGGGGTCACCCAGTTCTGGGGAATGCTGGGGGTGCTGTGGTGGCTGGGGACACAAAATGTGATGTGCACATTTTCCCAGGGAGGCAGCAGCACATGGAGCTTCTGGCAGCACCTTTGGGACAGGCAGCTGTAGAAGTTGGCGGGGGTGGAGGAGGACAGAGGTGGGAGCCGCGTGAGTTCTATGTGCAGTGTTGTAGCCAGCAAGCCAGGCTGAAGAACTGGGCAAGAACTGTTGGCTCTTTTGCCAGCTCAAAACTCTGTATGTTTGGCTGTGTGAGATCTATTTCAGGGAGCTGAGACAGCCACCAGACACTGAACCTCACTGCCTGCACGGGAACCTGCCGAGAGATGGGAGTGAATTAGCTTAGAGGGGAAGGAATCACATTAAGCCCAATGTAGACAAGGTTACCCATGCTAGAGCCCAGCCTTGGTTTGCCCTCTTCAATTTTGCAAGAGAACGAAACTAAATTGCATGAGGATTGCCTTAATTATAGGTGAGATTAGCCACATGCGAGCTGAGCATTGTTTAATTAATCCACTCTTATTACTCCATGCACCCTGAGCATCCCATGGGGGTAGACAGGCATGGGATCCCCTGCTCATGTCATTCCTCACGCTGGGATTTCTGTCAGCAGATGTGTTTTGAACCCTGAGGCCAAATCCTGCTCTTCCACAGCTGGCAGCACCTCCTCAGCTGGAGGATGGGGCTCAGCCTTACCGAGTGGCATCAGATGGGTGAAATACATCTGGCAGCTGAAAGCATCATCCTTCAGGAGAAGGGCTGGTGGGATCTACTGCGCTGTGTTACCAGGGGACAAGAGGCGGCAGAGGGGCATGAGCTGTGCTGTGGGGTTTGTGCAGCTGGCAACACATGTGGCCAGCAAACAGCGATGGGTTCAGGGCACAGTTAGCATCAGGCCTCAGCAGGAGGGTAGGATGAATGGCTTCAATGAAAATCTCTATCATCTGGTGACAGGTTATAGTTTCATTTACATTATTTTCCTGTTGACTGTGACAGACAATCGCTACGTTTATCACACACCCCCTGCAATAAATAATCTCAGCTCAGGTGCCCTATTGCTAAAACGCTGGCACATCAGATCTCTTTATGTGAGGCTGTGCTCCAAATCTCAGTTAAAACCTTAATGTAGCTGTGTTTACTCTTTCTAATTCCCTTTGTCATTTTGAAAGCATCACTCAAATGCTCTTTCAGCAGTCTCTCAGGGTACAACTGTTTTTCCACTTACTGCTCTTCTGGATCATTATATTTACCTCCTCATTGCTGTCACTGTATTATCTTGCAGCTTAGGACCTGCTAATTGCATGTGGTTATTGAGCTGGGATCTGACTGGGATGTTTTGTCACTGCAGTCTCGTGTCTGCTCTGTATGCTGTGAAATCTGGCACGCAGGCATGAAGTATATCATTTTTGATTGTGTGGGTTTATGAATAGACAGAGCAATTAGAAACCAGTCCCTTCCTTCCTGCTCACAGCTCAGAGCACAGCATGGTTGAGGTTGTCCTCAGCCTCCCAGCCCTGTCCCATTGCAGGAGTTTCCTGGAGCAGGAGGTGCATTTGGGAGCTTGGGACAACGTGGGTATCATCCTCAGGTCACCCCATCACTGCACGCTACCAGCTTCCCTAGGAGTCCTTGAAATCCACTGGCAGCAGAGACAGGGGTAAAGCCTAGTCACAGCTTTCAACAAGACTGAGAAATAAAGAGAGGGTGTTTTTCCCCCCATATCATGCAAAAGTCATGTGGTTAGCCAGAAAAAGTGAAAATAGCAATAGCTGTTTGCAAAAGGCCAGGCAGCAGCGCGGGAAAGAGCCAGTGCTGCCCTGCAGGTGCCTTCAGAAAGTTTCCAGCCCCGGTAGTTGCTCATAGAAACTCAAAAGAAAGGCTTGGATGCCTTTGGATGCCGTGACTCCCCATGCTGCATGACTCCTTGCACTGAGTTACTCATCCTCTCAGGTCAGAGGCCATCGATTTCCGTGAAGCTTATATAATTAAGTGAGGTGGGCGCAGAATCACTGAAGTCCGGAAGATTGTGGTGAATACCTCATTACAACTCACGGTATAATTGTGTGTGTCCTTGAGTCACAGCTCTGAAACTTGAAGTAAAGTGGGGAAATTAAATCTCAGAAGGCGTTTAAGAAAAACCTTGAACTCCTTGTCCCTGGGACAAGGGCTGACAGGGCTGTGGTGGCATAAACACTTCCCTGCATTTAAAACAGCACAACTCCTCCACCCCAGTGGTCTGGCAGCACTTTAGGTCTGAGTCTTAGTGAAACTGGACTCAATCCACAGTTGCTCTACAAAAGTCCTCCCAGGCTTAGCTGATCCTGCAGGGACTGACCCTATAGCTCCTGCCCAACAGGCCACTCAGCAAACAATCACATAGCGGAGAGCCAAAGATGAACGTGATACTGGAGGGCTCAGGGGACAGGAGGAGCAGGAGCGGGTGCCGAGGGGAGGAGATGGTTGTCCTGCAAGGGCAGTTGTGGATGGGGCTGGCTGGGTGGCTTCAGGGTGACCTGGCGCTGTTAGTCTCAGCATCCCACACAGGCTCCATCCTCCCTTGCTGTGGGGATTCAGGTTACTCTGCAGACTCGGCGCTGGCATGGCAGCATTGTCTCTAAATTACCTGTGAGCTGCAGAAGGCTTGTAGACCCTAACCCTTGGCCGCCTCACACAAGCTCAGGGGCTGTCAGGAGGGTATCTTCTCTCTTTAGAGGCCAAATGAGGTTCTTCCCACATGACACTGCAATGTGTCATCGTCCCAGAGGATGTGGCATCCCATGGCCCCGTTAGCATTGCCTGCAGATCTGTTACCAAGTCCTTTTCTGTTTTCCCCCCATTCTCCTAATGCTCCTCTTGGTCCCAGGGCAGCCTTGCTGGAAACCCCAGTGAGGAATCAACACCTGCCTTTCCTCTTTCCTTCCCAGGCTACGGACACGCTGCCCCGGGCACAGACGCTGGCAAAGTTTTCTGCATGTTCTATGCTATCCTGGGCATCCCCCTGACGCTGGTCATGTTCCAGAGCCTGGGGGAGCGCATGAACACCGTTGTGCGGCTGCTGCTCAAGAAGATCAAGAAGTGTCTGGGCATGAGGACAACCAATGTCTCCATGGAGAACATGGTCCTAGTCGGCTTTCTGTCCTGCATGGGGACCCTGTGTGTTGGCGCAGCAGCTTTCTCTTATTTCGAGGGCTGGACCTTCTTTCATGCCTATTACTACTGCTTCATAACTTTGACCACTATTGGCTTTGGAGACTTTGTGGCTCTGCAGAAGAACGAGGCTTTGCAAAAGAAGCCCCCATACGTGGCTTTCAGCTTCATGTACATCCTGGTAGGCCTGACCGTCATCGGTGCCTTCCTCAACCTGGTAGTGCTGCGGTTCCTGACGATGAACTCGGAGGATGAGCGGCGGGACGCTGAAGAGCGAGCCTCACTGAGGAGAGCCCGGAATAACATCCACCTGAAACCGAAAGAGGACAGCCAGAGCAGCAATGCCATTTTTCTCCCCGTGGAGGACAGGACGAGCCAGATGAATCTCATCCCACTGATCCAGGAGGATGTGGAGAAGCAGCGGTGCCAGTTAGCCAACTCGGCGGCCGCGGTCCCCTCCTTCTGCACGTGCCTGTGCTACAGACCTCAGCTGTGCGGCAGCCCGGTGCCCTCCCACCCCGAGACCCTGAGCTGCCACACCAACCCCGTGTATTACAACTCCATTTCCTACAAAATTGACGAGGTGTCCCTGAGCACGCGGGGTCAGACCGGCTCTTCCCCAGGGAGCACTTTATCATCCAACAGCCCTCGCTGCCGGCAACACCCCCGGCTGCGGAGGAAATCCATCTAGGAGCGTGTGCCGAGCTGTACTCACTGCTCGAGTCTTACTATGATGATAAATTAAGAACAGAGATG
This sequence comes from Antrostomus carolinensis, assembly GCF_000700745.2. Taxonomy (NCBI): domain Eukaryota; kingdom Metazoa; phylum Chordata; class Aves; order Caprimulgiformes; family Caprimulgidae; genus Antrostomus; species Antrostomus carolinensis. The sequence continues at coordinate 4,178 of NW_010295026.1, forward strand.
TCAGGTCCTTCTCACTGCTCTCATTTCTTCTGTTCCTCTCCCCTTTCAGCTGGCAGCCAGCCCCACGCAGGGTCCAGCAGGAGCCTTGAAACCCTGTTGAGAAATGATCATTCCTCTTTGCAGGCACTGAATGACGTTGTTAGTTTTTCTTTGCTTTTTTCTTCCAAATAGCTTCAAGCATTTGGGTCTGGCAAGAGGCCCCCCGCGATGTGAAGTCCAGCAAGCTGCAGGTTTGCTTTCCCACCTCCCTGCTCCCCAGACAGAGGTGTTGCTGCCCTCCCACCCTGCCCAACCTCTGTGGCCACTGCCAGCACATGCCTCTTGCTACATGGGCTGGATTGCGCTTGCTGAAAGTGTCACCCAAAGCCAAGCCCGTGTTAGTGACCCAATGTGTTAGGGCTGGGGATCCTGAAGTTGTCCCCTGACACTGGGTGCAGGTAAGTCTGCGGCACGCAGCAGGTTTACAGCGGGTGAGAGGGCAGGGAGAGGTGGGCAGTCCTGCTGCTCAGCACATGGGGACAGCTTCATGGCACTGCATCTCCCATGACCATCCCTCCAGGTCTAAGCTCGGGCTCGTGGCTGGCTCGGTACTTTTGGAGCTGGAGGTCCGTACACTCTCCCACCAGCACACCTTACCTTGCTACTGGCAGGTCCTCCAGACTGAGCTGGCTGGTGAGACGCTGTGTCCTGTTTGCAGGGGAAGCTGAACTCCTCCAGCCCAGCCACAGCTCTCCTCTGTGATAAGCCCAGGCCAAGCTAAGGGCACAGCCCCAGGGAGAACCTCCCTGACCTGTGCAGAGCCACCTGCAAAGGGTTTGGCCCTGCTGAGGTCGTTAGCTGAAGTCACCCTTCACTGCCTTTCCTCCAGCCAGCAGCCCAGCAAGTGTGCCTGCTCCTCGCCTCCTCCCAGCTCGTGCTCACTGCTGCCGAGGTTACCAGAGGCGAGGTGACCCCATCTCGCTGTGTGTCCCCAGGCAGGATGTGGTGCCCACACAGCCCTACCTGGGAGGCTGTTTCCAGCTGGTCCCCTGCCTCATCTGCAAGGACTGGGCTCTGACAGCAGTAGGAGCTCCATTTCACTTTTTTCTTTTTGCCCAGTAAAGGGACATTTTCACTCTTGAGTTCTATCTAAAATACCCTCAGAGAGGGTTTTCCTGGAGGAAAATCCCCTTTTTCTGGTGGGAAGGTACGTGGAGCACCAGCGTTGGGAAGGCCTCAGGGCAGCCTTTGCTCTCTCCTCTTTTTGTTTTGGGCAGTTTAATAAAAAGTGAATCCAGCTGGTGGTGGTGGTTGGTTATTTGTCACGAGGGGGAGCAGAGGGATGAGTCTGAGCCCCAAACCCCAGCCCTGCCTGGCTGCAGGGGTACACCAGGGCTGGCTCCCCTGCCAGGGGCTGTGGGCAGTGTTATATCCAGGGATATTATCCCTGAGGATGTTTGGGCACTGGAGGGAGAAGCGGGCAGAGTGGCTGTCCTGGAGCTGGGAAGCAGCTGGGTCTTGTTGCCCATGGTGGGATGTGTCTTTGCCCCTGCACAGGGCTGCCCTGGCCAGTGACCTTCATGTTTCCAGCCCTTCCTGGTGCTTGGGCTTCCCTGGAGGCAGCTTTGGGCTTTGATATCGCCCCAAATTTGTGCAGGCTTGTTACAACTGGGACTTTCTTGTTCAAGTCTCTAAAATGGCAGGGGTCTGGGCTTTGAGATAGGTGATGCCCAAGCAGGTAAGTACAGGGATGGACAGGAGCTCCAATTGCTGGGGCCAGCAGGGCAGGTCTGCAGTGGGGTGCCTGGGTAGGTGAGGGGGGTTCCTCACCTGGTGCCTTTACTTGGAGGATGCTCTCTGGCTGCCTGCTCCCTGCCAGGTTCTCCACCCCACTGGAGGCACAGGTAGGACAGGATGTAAACATCCACTCTCAAGGTGTGACGTGGCCACAGTAGATCCATCCTGTCCCCCAGGCAGCAGGATTCGTCTGGGAAGGGTTGAGCATCTTGTATGAGAATCCTGCTGCCTGAGGATTCCCCTTGTCCCAGGTGCAGGCAGGGAAGGGACAGTGGCAATGCCAGGAGCAGAGCCCTGGGCTGTGCAGGTGCTGCTGGGCTGGCACAAGGGGCTGGTTTGTGCCCCTTCAGGGTGTGTGGCATCTCATGGGCAGGGGGTGGAAAGCCTCCTGCCACCAAAATGTCCTGCCTGCACTTCCCCCCAAGTGCTCAGCAGCTGCGTCAGTTTGCACCAGTGGCCCCAAATCTGCACCAGCTGTGTAAGCCTTGGTTTAAATAGAAAAGGGGAGGAGGTGGGGAGAAAGCAAGCTGTGACCATCTACAACAGGCTTAAAAATGAGGCTTTCATTGGCTTCTCAGCTCCTCAGTGGTGTCATTTCATGCTGATCCCACCAGCTCAGCCACTTCGTTGCCATATCCCATCTCCTCCCACCCTCACCAAGGCTGTCAGGCTGAGGCTCAGGTGCTGTGGTGCCCTTGCCATCAGAGCTGTGCAGTAGATGGAGATGTCTCACCCTTTCCATGTTGAGCTCAGGACACATGTTGAACAGCCAGGACAGAGCTGCCACTTCTCGCCCTCCATCTGCTCTCATGGAAGGAAGCAGCCATTCAATTCTTGAAGTCAGAGCCCACATGGCATCGCCCTGGTGAAACCCACATTGTCTGGAGCCAGAAGAGTTAGAGCAACCACAGTCTGGAGGCTGAGCCAGCCTTGAGCTCTCCCTCTGGATCCCATATGGCACTTGGTGGCTCCGTGCTCATGCCACAGAGCCGGCTATGCCACCATGCAAAGGCAGAGCCTGACAGAGGCACCGGGGCTGGAGGAGTGATGTCTGCACTGTGGAACACATCTGCAGCAGAGGATGGAGCTGGTGGGACAGGAAGTGGGGCACCTGCTCGGGTTTATTGCTGCTTTTGTGCAGCCTGATCTGCAAGGCAGCACTGCTGGGGAGTGTCACTGCTTAGTGACTGCCTAAGCCATGTCCTGCTTTTGGAAGCTGGCAATGGTCTGAGGGTGGGAGATGCTGTTCATCCCCCACTGCAATGCTGGGCTGGGCTGTCCTGACCTCCCAGACACTCACACTGCTGGATAAATCCTCCTCCTTCCCCCACTACTGCTCTCCGTGG
>NW_010295026.1:7321-22135 GCF_000700745.2 Antrostomus carolinensis
GGGGGGTGGGTCAGTGGGAGCTGCCCTGCCCCTTGGTTCTGCCCTGATGACCTGCAGAGGGATTTGGAGGCATGAGAAAAACCTTTACAAAATCTTCAGTGACCTGTGACTTTGCAATCCCTTATAATTCCCACAGGAAAAGGGCTTGTAGTGGCTCCTCAGGGAACACTGCCTGTTCTTGCCACCTCCTCCTGCAGCTGGAGTCACACCAGAGCCCCCAGACACTCACTATGTTAGGGGCTCGCAGCTGGAGGCCACCCAGGACCAGGCAGCAACTACACACCCAGTAACACCCATGGATCTCCTTTCCTGAGGGTCCCCAGGCTCCTCCCCTGCACCCACACTGACTCTTGGTATTCCCAACAGCCTGGGCCAGGGGTAGTTTCTTCTGCCAGCAGCATCTTCACCTCCAGGGTTTCAAAATCAATCTCTACTGGTCAGTGTTGACCACAAAGGGTCTTGGGAAGAAAATAGGAGGAGCAGAAGGCTTCTGGTTGGGGTAGTGAGCAGAGTACACGCTGAGAGCAAGTTTAGCTCTATACCTGGAGATGCCCTTGGCCAAATTATATCTGGAAATGGCACAGGGAAATGCAGGTTTGAAGCTGGGGTTGATTCAGAGAGGGCCCTTCCCTGGAGAGCACCAGGAAGGAGACTGGGACAGCACTGGGACACACCCGGCTGAGCTGCTCTCATTCCCTACGGGCACAAGGAGAAGGGATAGGCCAGCTGAAATCCTAGGCTGAAGATAATGGTGATGGCAACAGAGAGGGCAGACACACTCCACAAAAAAACCTCCAACACACCATAGGAAAAAAAAAAAAAAAGGTTTTATTGTCACCATTATCAACATTTTCATTAGCTTAACACTGAATTGTAAATCACTCAATCATTACATATTGTCTGAATAAAACCTACAGACAGGAAAAAAGTACAGCAGAATCCTCCCCCGACCACAGCCGAGCAGCCAGCAGCACACCAGTGCTGCTGGGACAGCGTCCCACCTTCCACCCAAGGCAGCCCATGCACCTTGCAAGCAACTCGCCATGGTGGCAAGCAGGCTACCCAGCTCCATTGCCTGTGTTCCCTTTGGCTCCACAGAGATTACACTTCATCAGATGATGTTAAAAACCTCCAAAAAGTTTTGGAGAGGGTTACAGAGGCCAAAAAGAGCAGATCAGCTGCCCCGACTCCTACGAAAAGGCAAGAGGAGAGGTAGCAACCGTGTAGTGCCCCTGCAAAGCTACCGGTTTCCACGGAGCAATTAATGAAGTAAAAAGGTTCAACCCCATGAAAGCAGATTTCCCTACTATGACCAGAGGCAGAGTGCTGGCACGCTGGTGCTGGGAGGTGAGAGCGTGGATGGGCTGGGGGTGGCCGCTCCATCTCCATCCCCATGCAGAGGCCAGCTCTGCAGCACTGCCCTGCAGCTCCCGCGGGCAGCCTGGGATGGACGCGTCAGTGCAAAGAGATGCTGCGGGCAGGCTCAGTCCCCTCGGGCTGGAATAAGGCCTCGTGCCGAGAGGGAAGGGAGAACCCAAGCAGGGAGCAGTGGGCACAGGGAAGAGCAAAGAGAATGTGGAGGAAAGCGTGCTGGGAGCTCCCCTTCTCCCTGGCCAGCACAGCAGCAGCTCCCTCCCTGTCCTGCCTTCTCCTGGCCGGCTGTACCGCACATCATGCCTGTGCGGGCTGCGGAGCCCCCGCAGAAGACCCCTAGTTCCTACCAAGGGAAAAGGGAAAGGAAGGAGGCCCTGTGGTCTGAATTCAGGCCTGCCACAAAACGCAGGCAGGACAGCACCACCCCGGGTGGGTGGCAGGCCATGGCAGTGCTGTGCGGGGGCTCTCGGGGAGGCACTGCATCCCGGGGGTGCCCACTCTCTCCTGGTGCGGGGAGCAGCGCACTGGAAGAAGGCAAACCCAGCACAGCGAGGCTGAGGGAACGTGCCTTCGATTGACTCTCCAAACCTCACTCTTCCTTGCTCCAAACAAAGCTAAAACCAGCTCCAGGTCGAGGAGACAGAATCACCAAAGAAAAACCAGTGAAGGGCACTGGGTAAGGAACAACAGCCCCAAGGAAAAAATTGCAGGATTTAAAGTTCCAGGCTGGTGTTTAGTGGGATCTGGAGCCCCAGCGGGCAGCCATCCCAATTTATGGTGCCCAAGCTACTATAAAAACCAAACTCCTGGAAAGCTTGTGGGCATTGCTTCAGCAGAAGGTGTGCCTTGATTCTTCCCTTGGGTTGCTTCTGCCCCCATCACCGCTCAGCGAGCGGAGCGCACTGGTGCCCACGCGCTGCGTGTGCCCACCCAACCTCTCAGCAAGATAAAGCCCTCTCCTTCCCACACATGGGGGTCTCCATCCCACACAGGATGCCCAGCCTGCAGTGTAAATGCAAAGGCTGTCTACTGCCCCAGCAGAGGGGTGTTTAACAATATAGCTTTGGTTGCCATTTTAGCTACTGGAAAGTCATGAAGGGAAAATCGTTAGGTCGTAGCCTCTGTTTGCTGGTGCTCTGTAAAGGGCTGGTGCTGGCTCCTTCTCAGTTTCAGCTGCTAAAGTGCAAAGAACCAAATGCTACAAGGAACTCTCCCCAGTTCCTCTCCTCCAGCAGGACGAGAGCAGCTACCACAGGGAAAGGAGGGCAGAAGGGTGTCTACACCATGAGAAGAGCTCGAGGTTCCTCAGGAACGAGTCTGATGCTGCTGTTGTGGGTGAGTGGCTGGGGATGGTCACTGAGCAGAGAGGGGTCTGGCAGTGCCAGTTTAACTCGTTAGCCACATTTTGATAACACCTAATCACCTAAAATACCTAATGCAAACTGCCCAGGGAACTACCACATCCACAGACGCACACTGGAAAGCCAGGCAGCCTGTCAGATACAGGCAGGAGTGCAGCTCTGGGTCTCTGCCATGCAGGGTTTCACCAGTGTCCTACAGACTTGGCTAGTACAAGGCAAAGGGCTCATACCAGGGAATGAGACACTGATTGCACAGCTCCCAGCCCCTTCAGAGGGATTTCACCTCCCTCGGGGAACCTGGCATTTTCCAAAGTGTTACTGTATGCTGTGTGCCTGTACACAGCTGTACAGACCACACATATGGACATCCACAAACATCCACGCCTCGGCAGCTGCACTGGGGTAAATGTGAGAAGGCTTTCACTGATCATCCTCTTTTCTAAATATTTGACTCAAATTTGGTAGCTGCAATTTCATTTCAGATGCTCGCTCCAGGTCTCGATACGCCCTGGACGTGTCTACTGACAGCACTTTGCATTTACACGGCTTTTTTTCTTCTCAAAGCACTTCAGAAAAAGCCACCCCATGAATTATTTCATCGTTCACTGGGGCTCCCAGCATCACTGGTCCAGTGACCTGCTGCCTGCACAGCCAGCAGACTGGCAATCTTGAGAACAACATGAAGATTTTTCCTATGGGAAATGCTGCAAGAAATCCACAGGCGATGGAGTGGGATGCTGTTTTGAAGCTGGTTTATTTTATGCACTGCATCAATGATGGAGCTGACTTAAAATCCAATATCCTGATCCTGCCACTTTGGAAAAATCTTTAGCTGAGCCCAGCATTAACTAACTTCTGAAGAGTGGCACAGAACAGCCTGTTCCTGTTTTACATGTTAGTCCCCCGTGATCCTCTGCGAAGGTGCAATCTCTCTGCCTTGGGTGGAATTTTCTAACGAGATGGACAAATACCACCTATGAAATGGACAAAATAACCCACAGAGCCTTTAAAGATGAGCAGCTCAATCTGCTGCTCTGAAAAAAACCCCTCCCTTTAGCTTGCCCCTGGTATCTGGAGGAAAACAGGCAGCTGTCAGGCAGAACTCATGTGGCCCCAGAGTGCAAAGGCTTTTTTTGCTTTATCAGGGCTACAGTGGCAGTGGGAACCATTCTCGCTGAGTTACAAACCCTAGATAGCCTAAGAAAAACAGGGAGATTGAAACAGTCATGAAGTTTATACTGAAACTATTTTTTTTTTCTTACCTCAGCAGTATGAAGTTACCTACAGCTGTTTCATTCTTCACCTAAGAGAGATTTCATGTCGATGGGTACATACATCACAGAGAAGTCTATAGGATGAATGTATCTCACGAGGCAACAGCCCAGTCTGTTTTTTTTTTTTTACAATCAAAGTTAATATGGATCTTTTTCAAAAGTGATGGCATTGAGATTGAAGACAATTAGAAACTGTATCAACAATATGTACTACAGCCTGCAAGTCACAATCTGTGCACACCAAATGGAATATATTATTGCTTGTTAGCCTATTAGACTTTCTTTATAAAAAGATTTTTATACAGAGTACAGGATTATGACAAAACTAGCTAAGTAGTTCTCATCTTGAAAATACAACATCAATTCTTTCAACAAAGGCTTGAATAGTAGCTGAGAGTTAATCAACGATAACAAATATTTACTAATAAGTTTATGGCCAGTTTGAACAGAATTTCTTATAGGACTTTTTTTTCTGGTGTTTATTTACATATGCCTCTTTTCTTTTGGAAAAAAGTTGATAAAATATAACAAGGAACATAGAAATCAAAAGAATGAATAAACTTCATACCAAGAACATTAAACATTTTTGAAAACACTAAATTATCTGTTAAAAAACATACATCATTTTGTCTTTAAAGAAAAAATATTTTTCCTGTTTTAAAATATTACCAACAGCACGTAATAAACTAACTTAAAATGAGTTTCATAAAAAAGTTGTCTTGCTGTCTAAACATTACTAAACATGCTTAGGTTGAGATTCTGTTAACTGCCTCAACACCTTAAAAATAGCTCCTTTACAGGAACTTGTGATATTCATACTCCAGAAGACCTGCAAATTTTGAACAGTACATTGATAAAAGGATCCGGTAGCTAGAAACAATAAATACGTATTTTCATTCAAAGCAAATCACTCTGCAATGTCCTTTGAAACAATCTATGGCCAAGAAGTGGGGATGCACTTGGCTGAACAATAAAGTCACCTGGCCCTTACCCTGCCCGTGGACACAGACACCCACGCAGGGGAACAGGGATGCTCCAGCCTGCCCACTCGGCTTCGGCTGCGGGATGAGGACCCACGGATTGAACTGCAGAGCAAGGACCTTGTGTTGGCTCTGTGGCATCCCAGCTGTGTTCAGGCAAAGGGAAAGCAGCACCAGGAGACTGGGAAAATACCACGTTTCTTCCCTGAACAAAGCAGGACTAACCACGGTCATGGCTGCTCAGACCACAAAGAGGACAAAGCTGTGTGCGAGGGATGGTTTCAGTGAGTGCTCTGCCCTCCCTGTGTGCAGGGGATTCCCACTGGGGAGAGAGAATTCTGCTCTCAGCATCAGGATTTCTTTGTTTTCCATGGTAATAGTAATGCAGGTAACATTTAGGGACTGGCTTCCCCCCCCCCCCCCCTTTTTTTTTGGCATTACTATTAAATGTAAGAGTAATTTTTACTAATAAAATTTTTAACAGTAAAATTAGTAATTTTTTATTACTGCATTTTAATAGTAATGGGTAATTACTATTAATTACTATTACCCATTACTATTAAAATGCAGTATTTCATGCACAAGGAACAGGGAATCAACCCTGAGCTGGGTAGGTATTTCTCTCTCCTCAGTCTTATCCCTCATAGACCAAAAATACTACAATGTCTGTCTTTTTTTTTTAAATAGTCTCCTGCTCTTCCTCTCTCTCCCCCTCCCTGCCTATAACTAACAGCTAGACTCAGATACAGGAAAAATCTCAGTCAGGACTTGCAAAGAGGACCAAAGTCAGCTGCTCATCACTCTAGCAAACTGCTACTTTTTACACAACCGCACTGGTAATCCCAACTGTCATATCACATCATCTCAGACAGAAACTGGCAAGTCAAATTTGAGGTGGAAGAAAAAGGTTAGGCTTTATAAAAATAAGCTATTCCAAGCCTGAGACTTGCCTTGGATGCTACACTGGGAGTCTTCCCATTGATGGGTAACTAGAAGACTTCTTTTTTAACTGTAATACACCACGGGCAGTGCAGGAATCACAGGCATAAGTGAAGCAAGAACTGAGGCTGTAGGGTACCACACAACTCTCCTGGCCTTGCTCTGTGCCCTGTGGGCAAACTCAGAAGGGTTCCTGCCAGTCTGCTTTACCAAGGAAGACCATCTGCACTTGCCAGTTCTCCTGGCTTCGCTGTGTGTGGCAGCCAGGGGTTGAAACATTCGCTTACTGGGGAGAAACAGGACTTGGAAGCGGGTAGAAACAAAGTGAGAACCGCTGGACTACAATCAACCACGTAAAAAATGCAGAAGAAAACAGGACAGAGCAGACTGTTAAAACTGCCTTCAAATTTCAGAATCTTGAGGTTAACAAAAATAACACAAGTAGAAGTGTTTTGTTTTGTTTTTTTTTTTTAACCTGACAGTGACCTTTTAGCAGGATTAAAAAAATACAGAAGATAGTCCTCAGTATTAACTAGTCCTACGGTAACAAAACTGATCATCATTGAGCTTGCAGAGCTTTTGGAGGGGTAGGATATAGAGACATATCACATTTGCCAGGCATACGGGAACTGAGCTTTTCAACAGTCACTAAACAGTGTTTTCTGGGGGAATATTTTTGGCATATACAGTCTCCTACTCCCTGTTAAAGACTGCAAAAATGTTGCATTCATCTTACTGGACACAGGAAAACCATGATTAACTAGCTATTACTGGTAGATAATATCCAAACTAAGTACCAATATAAAGTTTTCGGCATAACTTAAGACAGAAGCCCTGTTACTCTGCTACCAGGTCAAGCATGTACCTGGAGCTCCCCCCAGTCCTTTTATAGACATAGTTATTAAAAGATCCAGTGCTACAAACCACTAAATCTACCTAATCTATTCTAGTTCATACACATATTGTACAATATTGCCTAGTACTCACTACATACCAAGAGGAAAAGATGCTGACTTGAATTACAGTAAATGTGCTTTTTTAAAAAAAATAAAAATTAAAGAGAGAGCCACAACATAGTTTGATCAGCATGCAACAAACTTTCTTCAGCTAATATATAGAAATTGTCTAATACGATTAGAAAAAATAATTAGTGAGAGGCCAGAGATGTATTTGATCAAGGAAATTAATAGATTTATCTGCAGTGTTGAGGCTTTTGCCACTGAAGACTCAAAAAATTATTCATTCTATGTCCTTTCTCCTCCTTCCCTCTCCTTTATATTATATAATTTTTACAGATATTATTGTAAGGCCTATTATTTTTGCATCTATCCTGTAATTTATCTCTAAATAATTTAAAATGCCAAAGACAAGCTAGGACCAAAAGCAACTGCTTTTACCATCCACTCAACACTCATGCTTTTATTCTAACAAAGCTGAGGTCCACATGCAGAAATAAATGTTCAGTATATCTCTACGACAGGTCAAGAATCTGCTCGTTCCTAAACGTGACATGGGACCTTCACTTTTAAATCACAAAGTAAAACATCTCCAAAAGCTTATTTTGAGACAGCAGTCATCAAATCCTCATTAAGAACTAAGACAAAACCTAGCCAAAACAGGTCTATCAGCAGAAAATCTTTGGAGATTCTCTGTGATTTTGGATAATAAGTTTTTAATTGTCTGAAGGATCTAGAACACCTTACTCCAGCATGTGACTCTGCTGACAACAGCAGCTCTAGCTTGGCAGCTCAGAGAATGTGCTTTACTGGCTTATTCTACAAGACTCATGAGCAATTAGTATTGCACTTTAATTAACAAAATATACATGCTGTGACCACTGTGTCTTCAGATTCCTCACCCACTACCTCTCCATACTTTGGGGATTGCATCTCCTCTTGCGGGACACTGGACAATGTTTGTGCACTACCGAGACTGCCTAAAGCACCTTTCTCTCCACAAGGAAGGTTACATGCTCTCCAGCACCTTCTTGTCAGATGACAAACTGAGGTTTCTTTCTTCTGCGCCCTCAGAAACCTCAATCTCCTCTCCTGCAGCAGAATAAAACAGTCCTGTTTCAGGTCAGCCCATAGCACAACAGGAAGGGCAGCATCTCCAGCAGATATGTACCAGTACAAAGGAGATGGAAGAAAAGCAGGAGATAGAAGACATCATGACTGAAGGATACACAGCAACAAGTAAGGGAGTTGGGTAAATTGCAGAATGTTGTATCTGACAATAGAAAACGTATCTCAAGCTGCAAGTCTGATGTTCAGCTCCCACTTCTAGTGTTATTTTTTCTGAACAAAATTGCAGTTAATTAGCCTGCTAAAATCCAACTCTGTTCAAACTGTCTGGCCTAAGTAGGCGCTACTTATTCTCCCACCAAGTATGCTTCATCAGCAGCGTTAGACAAGTAATGCAGTAAAGACACTTGCTGGTAATTTGGCACAGTTTGAAAACACAGCGATGACAGTGTTACAGCTAACATGACTCAGTGATAGGGAACTGATTCTAAAGAAAGAGTTGCAGGTTTCTTTCTTTTTCTTCCCTTCAAGAAGAAAGACCTTATAAAAAAACCTAATGCTTCCTCTGAAACCTTCTGCTCCTGCTCTTTTTAGGTCAGATACCAGCCTCTGAAATTTTCAGGTACTTTCTTGTGAAAGAATCCGTATTAGAAATTTCTAAGACACACAGTTAAGATAAATTCCTTCCTTACTCCCCCCCAAATTCTTTCAAATGCTGCAACTTTCCAAGGTTAATACTGATCTGAAACAAGGGTCCAAGAATGACAGCGAGAGAAGTGAAACAAGAGGTGTATGTCTAAATTGACAACTAGGACTCATGCCCCACGGCACCTCCTCCTCGGATGGAGAGGGCACAGCGCCCTCCCCCTCATCTTCTGTCTAAGGTCACTGGTTTATCCTCCTCTTCCAGCTCCACAAGAACTGATTGAACATGCATTGCGCTTGAGGTCAGAGTTCCAGCAAACAAAACCTTGACAGCATGTTTAAAAAACAAAAGCAGTTCACCCTTCCTTACTCACTAAGACCTGTCACAGCAGGGTCCCACTGTGCTCTCCAGGGAAAGCTGTGAGGACTGACGCAAGAGCGGGCCTGTGGTGGGATCGACCATCGAGGAGGTTGGGAAGAGCTTGTACCAGCCGATCGCTAACGTTGACAAATCCAGTTCTTCCAGAAGGACCCTGGCGACTCCCATGAAGTGCTTGCGCTCCATGCGTCCATAGTTTCCCCAGACTATCACCTTAGGAACAAGATGAGGGAGCACTGTTAATCCTCTAACTCACACACTTGCTTGGGAAACACAAGTCTGATCAATCCTTCTTTCTACTCATCCCACTTCCCAGGGCTTTACTACAGTCTGAGAAAAGTAGAAAAAGTTTACACTACCAACAGGTGACATGAAGCTCTGGCTGATGATTTCACATTTTTTTCCTAAGCATAATTTTACAAATCCTAATGTTATGAGAATTTTTTTTCCCCCCACAGAAAAGAGGTGAATGCAGGTATGGATGAGACATCATTCTGCTGCTCTACCTGCTGGGCAGGGCCAGCATGTGCACAAAGTATCCCCAGAGCTGCAGCTCCAACACCTGCAGGTAAAACCTGGTCCTGGCACAGTAACAAGCCTTGGACACAACAAAAGGTGGCCCAGGGGAAAAGGGCAGGAAGGGCTCCTGACCTGGAAAAATAAACCAACAAAAAAAAAAAAAAAAAAAAAAGGTGGGTAATAGCTTGGGTCAAGAGCCAGCAGTTTGAGGAAAAGAGCACGTCTGAACTTCTGTGCTCAGAGGTCATGACACAGGGCAGATGGTGACATGGCATGACTACTCACCTGGAGAAAGGGCAGGGGCTGAGCACTGGCAAGCAGGACAGGTGACACAAGTGGCACATATGGAGTGGCATGCAGGGGAAGCAGAACAGACTGCTGAGAAAGGCTTGAAGATGCAGAGGAGGAAGGTCTAATGAAAGAGAGCTGGCAGACGAGCAGGGAAAGCTGAATCACACTTACGACATGATGGAGGACCAGTGGGTGGAACAACAGATGTAGCGAGGGTCATGGGCTTAGGCATGCTGGAGGTCTGCACGTGACCAAGTGGCCCTATGTGGCTCAAGACAAAGGTGACGACTGACTCCAGAGTGAGTCCGTGTTCTGAAGAGGAGAGGATGAGTACAATGGGTTATGATGGTGACTAGTGCTCTCTGGCTAATCCTGACAGCTTCTTTCCCTGGGCTCCAAACAACCAGAACATTACAATTTTCTGTAAAATGAGGTAGAAGAAACAACGAATGTCAATTAAAAGACAAAAATTAACACTCTAGGTCAGCATGAGATGGAGCAAGCCACTGCAGAAAGTTTGTCTGGTGGTATGGCCATTGGCAGAGAGCCAAGCTCCTCATTTTATTCTCTTTGAATAAGTGCCTTTCCTGGCAGCAAGGCAGCAGGTAAGGAAACCCATGCAAGGCAAAAGCAGACCAAGCCAGGTTGTACCCCATTTCCATCAGAAATGTGCTGTCTCATTGAAACAGGGGAAAATGCTTCTAATCAAGGTAAATGAGGAAGAGTTCACTAATGAGAAGGATCTAGTAAGTTACCTGGCAATTCATATGCCAGTTGAGATAAGCAACAGAAACTCGCTCATTAATTACATCAGTATTACCAGTGGATTTTAGCCAGGAGGCTTTATTGGATGGAAATTATTTAGGTATGAATTAACAATGCAAATCACTCTTTGCTCTGGAAACACAGGTGCAGAACTGAAAGTATGAGTATGGCAGAAAGTGTACAGCAGTAAAAGAAAAGGTAGAAAAAGGTAGGATATGTGATTGGGTGATGGCCAAAGCAGAATGCTCTGAATACATATAAACACAGAAGATAACTATGCTGCAAGACTGTTTAGCATCTATAGGTACTACCTATCGTCTAACTGGGCAGGAAAAAAGAATTAAAAAAATTAAAATCAACCTTTTCCTGGTAGACACTCATGTAACCTGGCAGGGTGTCAAATAATAATCAGTTTAAGTATGAAAAAAAGCTTTTCCCTTCCATTTGTTACATTCAGAGTGAGTGCATTTGGTTCAATGAAAACACCGCCTTTTTCTTGTTTATGTTACTTATCCAGATCCCTTGACAGATTTAATATCTTCCAGCAGAGGTGGAAGAGAGAGATGGGCAGACTTGAGACTTCATCTTACCTGTAATACTTTGCCCTGGGGGCTCTCAGCAAACAGTAACACCTGATTGTACAAAGGGTCTAACGATTTGCGAGCCACTTTTGTCTTCTTTTTCGCAATGCACACGCCATTCTCTAGCAGGTAAGCTTTGATGTAAGCAGCTGGAAGAAATAAATATGGTCAAATATGAAAAACATCTTCATGCTGACTTTAGAAGACAGAGTGCCGTGTCTCAGGCATTTCTAAAGAAGGCATTTACAGCAGGGAAAAGATTTGCTCAACCAGCCTTATTTTCAATGCCGCATACAGACTGCTTAATCCTGCAGAAGCCAAGTGGAATTAAGATTTTTCCTATTCACAAGCATTGCAGGAGGCTGGGGCTCAGTGAATTACTTTAGGAGGTCAAAGCATACTACCTGGCAGTGTTTTGGAGCCGGGTTTTGGTGTCAGTCCTCGAGCCTGAATGATATCCACTTCTAGCTGCCCATTTCGCTCTTGCAAGCCAATTTCCACATCCCCTAAACCAAAATGTCAAAATAGACAGAAAACTTTCAAAACAATACATCTGCGGGCTACTAAAATGTTAAAAAAACCTCACAACCCTCCTGTCATGCCTGCTACAGGTTGTAACAAACTGTAGGCCCTGAGTGTCTGGTCTCCTCCTGCATTACTCTGGAGCAGCTCTGCAGTGATTCAAGGCCACATTTTCAAAAGCCATTTCTAACATGGCTTTGGAGACTCAGTCTCACACTCTTCAGGGCAGACAGCCTCTCACCTCTCCCAAACTGGAGCACCTAGAGTTGCAGGCTGCTTTGGAAAATGCAATTATAGTGGACCATAAGAAAATCTTTACAGAGCCCAGTAGGCCTTAGAGAGCAAGAAAAACATGAAGATGCACATGATGCATTTTCAGGATTTTAGCTGTGTTTTACTTAGTCTGTGCCTTTCAGGTCTGATGGAAGAAAGTAAAAAGCTGATGCTCTCCTAACTAATACCACATTCACAGCAATCAGCAAAACCTTTCAGCCAAGCTTACTTGATTTAACACAGAAACAGTGGGGGAGTAGTAGAGCAGCAGATTCTGGACACGTTATTAGGTGACTTGTAGGAGGGGTCTGTTCAAGATTAAATTAAAACCACCTAACACCTTTCTGTGCCTTACCCATTGAGGTGGTAGCCAAGGTTTGACGCCCAACAAATTGTGCAGGGCCCATGCTCCCCAGGAAGTCACTGAACTGCCCAGCAGATGCCAGATGGACTCCACTGAAATTCAAGCTGCAAAAGAAATGGATATTAGCAAGTGGTTAATTTGCATTTTAAAGCAACTCAAGAACCAGATGTAATATATCTTTTAAATGAATGACATCTACAGAAGCCTTTTTCCCTTGCAAAACTCACTGATTTCCAGGCAGTTTAGTTACACAGAATCCATTTAAAATCCCTTTCTTTGTACAAAAAACCCCAGTAATGGTTGCAGTCACCAGGTGGTTAATACTTGTTTAACTATAACTAATTGTCCATAAGGGAAAAATCTCTGCCATCTCAGGCTCATATGCAACCTGTCAACTGTTCCAGGTAGCATTATAATCTATGCAGCCTCCTGGCATAGCTCATAGGATCTCTCTTGGTAGCTGTCCCTTCCCGATCCTCATTTCTGGGGAGGAAATAATCTAGAGCAGCAGTTAAAAGTGAGATGAGGGCTGCTGATGTAAATTCCCTTGGGATTCAATTCCCTGTTTATTTCTCACATATGCACAGAGCAATGCATCTCCTTCCTGACCAGAGGGCCCCATTTCCTACTGCTCAACACAGAAGTATTGATCACATCAACTTTTCATACCTGCTTCCATGACTGGGCCTGAAGCAATCACAAAGAAGACCTGAACACTGGTCTTTAGCAAGGCTAAAAGGACAACAGCCTCAAACACCACCACAGTCACTGCAGCAAAACAAAAGCTGTCAGGGGGACACAGCCCCCAAATCCATTCACCAGGCACCCAAGTCTGGTCTATGGCATGGCTACAGGTGCTGGTCACTGCAATGGACATGGGTGAAGTAACACAAAAGGGTCAAACCTTGTGGTACATCAATACAAACCAAGATTTACCCCGATTTACACAGCTGTTTCAGAAGTGGTGGGAAAACTTGGTGCGAATGGTAAGGAGAAGGCTTCAGGCCACTATTCGACACCTACATTTGTCCTGCAGGCATCTGCCAAACCATGACACAGCCACTGAAACACACGTCAGGAGCTTTGTGCCGGGGTACCCACGCTACCACGCCGGGTTTTGCACTGCCTCCAGGGAAGCTGCTGCACGCCAAAATCAAGCATGATTACAAACCTCCTGCACTTTGCCAAACATCCTTGGAGGGGGACAATTACCCACGTAATGACACAGCTCCCTGCTGCCCCAAATTCATTTCTTAGAAAGGATGCTATGAGGGGGCTGCATGTTCAGTACGAGCAAAGTCGGAGAGGAACCCTGCCTGTGCGGCGGGCTGGGGGCCGCAGGCTCTCACATGCCTGAGTCAGCCACAAAGATTCATTGATCCCCCCAAACAAGCCAGTTATATTTAAAAGACATTTAAAAAACCAATTTTTTTTAAACCACATCCAGCCAGAAGAGTGTTAATTTCAGGCTGGGATTTCATTTCTCATTAGCTATTTGCAGACCTGGTCTCAGCCCCATGAGAATATTTATTTATTCATATGAGGAATGAGGAAGCCAGCACACAAACCTCAGCATCTCACCACGCATGGGACTGAAGAGATGTGTCACTAGCACATGTCCTTGTGACAGGTTCGTGGGGTGGCTCAGCTCAGTGTCACAGGCACACAGAATTAAATGGCCAGACTTTTCCACATGGCACTGCACCTCCCCTCTGCGCTGAGCCGGCTCTTTGAGAAACCTGGTTATCACTGCTGCACAGGGAGCTGCTGAGCCCTCAGCACTGAAAAACCTGCCCTTGAGCTCTTTACAAATGTCACCTTTGTGAAAAGGGATGAGGGTGACTGGGCATCCTGGAAGACAGGCTTGGGAAGAGCTCTACACATGGTGGATTTTCCCTGGTTTGGTGTTTTTTCACCCTACACAAACACTCCACGTGATATTTTGAGATACAACAGAAACAGTGGGATTTGTCATTGGCATTAATTACATAGAAAGCTTAAGTCCTTTCTTAGTTTCCAGTGTCACCAAATCCTCAGAAGCCACCGTCCCTCCTAGGGCAGAGGGGGCATGGGGCCACTCTCTGCTCCCTGTGGGTACGTGAATCCTGCCCCATCACCCAGACAGTGTCTGCTGGACCCCACGGGGCAGCCCCCTACGGGGAGAAGCACCCGAGCACAGGACCAGGGCAGAGATGCTGGATGTGCAGCAAGGCTGCCGAGGACAGACTGTGCACAGACATCCCTGAGGGCTGGTAACTCTGCAGGGACAGGGACATGTGATGGGGAAAGCAGGGGAAGGGGGAGCCCAGAGCCAGATGGGCTTTATCAGGCTCACACTCTGCCCATACAAGGAGGGAAGAAGTGGGTCCTATTCCATGGGAGGACCAGCAAGACTCCTCAAGCCTGCTGGCTCAGGCATTTTGAGCTGCCCATAGTCAAAAAAGGATGAAAACTAGTGCTTAGAGAACCCAAAATAGTTCCAGAAAACAGAGACCTGACAGAGAAAGACATAAGATTCAGCAG
>NW_010295026.1:22149-24053 GCF_000700745.2 Antrostomus carolinensis
CAGGAGATGAATGGCCTATCAGCCAGAAGGTAAATGTTTTCTTTATTCTCAACTCATGGAAAATAAATGGGCCAAGCTCAGGTCTCACTCCTGCCCTGGGGAGTATGTGACCTGAACGAGCACGTAAACAACAAGCTGGCAAGACAATTCACAGCCGTTCAGGGAAATGTTCATTGCTGTGCTCAAAACAGATGCTTGGGCTCATTAACAAGATGGCTAGGACCAGGACAGCAGAGGGGAAGCCCAGGACTGATTGATCGAAGCAGCACGCTCAGAACAAGGTCTTGGAGCGATCCCTCTTCGTGGTGAAGTGCAGCCACATTACTGCAGTGGGAACACAAAGCTGGGGGAAGACCACCCAGAGCAACTCCACTTGCTCCAGGACAGCAAAGAAGAGTCTCTTCTGTTCCTTGAATACTCAAAATAACTGACAAAACCCGACACCAGACCATTTCCTCTTACCTGCTGGGCAGAGAATCATGTTGAAGGCTGATGCCAAATATTTGCCTATGCTTGATAGGTGCATGTAGAGAAACCACCCGTGCTCTCACACACCAGCTCACCTCTCCTTTGGGCAATGCTGCTCCCAAAGGCTCTGCCCAGCAGCTGGGGCAGCTCAGGAGCAAATAAGAGCACCTGCTAATGGAGCAGCTGATGCTGCAGCTTCCATCAATGATTCGGAGTAAAATAGCCAGGAGAGCACAAAGAACAGCACTAAAAAGCACAAGAACAAGAGCTGTTGGGTTAAAGGTGAACCAACAGCAACTGGAAGTGTTTACAGCAAAGCAAACGTTGCTGTTATCTCCACACAGATTGAGAGGCCAGAGGGCTCGGGAAGACCTCGAAACAATGAACATTCCTCAATGGAAATTACAGTGAGGGGGCAGGACAGTGCTGCAGGGACACCAGGGCTGTGCCACAAGCAGAGCAGTCGAGCTGCTGCTCAATTGAAGCTGCTGCTCTGTAGCACTGAGCTGATCTCCAGAGGAAGAGCAGAAGCTCACTTAAACACAGGCCAAGGTCAAGACTCCATCAGTTTGGATAACAGCCTCAGCTAATAGGTTTACTAGCACTATATGAAACTCAGTATTAGGCTAGACAGTTAATGTTCCCTGTTGTTGTTATATTTGACTGGGAAGGGAAGATGTAGGGAATTAATCCTTTAATAGATTATGATTTAGCTGGTGTGGGACTGGCTGCTACGTTGCACAGATGCTGACCTTTTGCAGTGCTGCTTTATTAGATGTTAGAAGCAGCAGCTCTAATTCAGGCTCCTTGGCTTTGACCAATTCCTGGACATAAATTTGGGTATTGCCAATAACCCTGGAATGGAAACAATTTCTGTCTGGAAAAATCATAAGCTACCTCCAAGAAAGCCATTGCTTCTCCCTGGAGAGGAGAGGGAAAGGGAAAATAAAACTGCAGAAATTTAGTATGCATGTGAATTAAAACCAGCAGGAACCATTTAGCTGCACGGGCTAAATTTAGGACGCTCAAATCCAGCTCAGTGAACTCTGTCTGTCAAGTGCTCAGAGAGAAGCTGGGATGCTGAGGTGAGGGGGCCACATACGGTGTGGTTCTGAGATCAGTGGGACAAACCTTTCCCATTCACTCACTTGCTCTTCCTGTAGCTGAAGCAGGGAAGAAGAGAGCTCCAGGGACCACCATGACTTCTCTCAGGTCTTTAAACACAGCTCTGATGCTCCCAAGAGCCCCTCCCTGCCACTCTGCTGTGTGCTGCGCACTCAGCATACTTTTCCTGCCTGACCTCTAAAGAAACTGAGTCATTTCTCACCTGTCCCTGATTCAGCAACCGCCTCTCCAGCTGAACCACCACAGGTTGGATGTGCTGGCAGGGCAATGTGCTCCCAAAGGGATCCACTGCAGGTGACAGTGGCGGGGGC
>NW_010295026.1:24066-27057 GCF_000700745.2 Antrostomus carolinensis
ACACACTGGAGCAACTCTGGAAAGCCCTTCCCCTCCCACCACCAAACATGCCTCTCCCTTAAGGGGAGGAATCGCTACAACCTTGTTATCACCAATACGAGATGTCTTTTTTTTTTTAATTGCAATCTAAAAAGAAGTGCTAAAAATAGCTGGAGGAATAAAGAGGCAGCATTTCACAGCTGACTTGCAAATATCAACTGTCATAACCTGCAGGGCCCTGGGGAGCGGGGCTGCGGCAGGACCATCTCCTGCTGACAAACAGCCACACACAGAGAAGATTAACAGGTGACACTTGTCAGCCTTTTGTCTAAAGGGCACAAATCCTCCACTGATCGAGGGCAGCTCAGCCTTCTAAACAGAAAAGAGAAATTAATTATCTCTTCTCTGGCCCTTTGCTTTCACTAATCATGATTCATGGGCTCTGCTTTGCCACAGCTGAATGAGAATGATTTTAATGAAGTTAAAGATTATGGGGTTTGCTGTGGAATTGGTTGTAAGTCAAATGTGACTCTGTTACTGACCTGAAGGGAGAGCACAGGGAGGTCAGTGATACCTCCAGGGTGTCAAGGACAAATGAAGGACGTTTTTCTGGAGGACCCACAGAACATGGTCCTAGGCTGTAGCTAAGGAGGCAGAGCAGGTTGACACTCTGGATACTATTGATCCTGGGGTCTCCAAGTCCACCAACAAGGAGCAGCATCAGCACAAACCCACACAAACATTAATTTTGTTTGTACAGGTACCAGCTCCACCCCAAGGCTCAGCCCAGGCTACAAAACCCATTTCAGACACATGGATAAAACAGCCATTTCTAAGCCCAAGCTGTCCCGGGCAGAGCAGCCAGCTAGCACAGATACCTCCAAGCTATGCTGAAGGCATCACTGCATGCTCACGCCTTGGGACATCGGGGCACAAGTGCTCTTGTTGCAGGCGTTTGGACACCCACGAGAGGGAGACAAGACCACACAGACACTGATCTGCGAGGCCACAGAGCCCTGAGCCCAGCCCGGCAGCTCCAGGCAGCTGCAAGCAATGCCCATAGGCAATCCCCATGCAGATCATGTACCTCATTACCATCCCCGACTGTATAAACTATGTATTTATTTCGCGACACATTGATATGCAGAATAAAACTGTGTGTTCACTCAATCTTAGGAACCACGTGCTCCAGCTGGGGCTGAGATTGCCTAGATGTTCTTCTTTGAAACACAACATTCATAATCCTGATTATTTAGGAAATCTGTGCAGCAGTCTCTGCAGACTGTGCTCCTACGCTGCACGCTGTAGGTCAGGGCACATGAAATCTGTCCTCTGTAGTGTAATTTAAGAGTGGCTTAAAGGCTCTTTGCCAGCTGCTTGTTTCTCTGCTCTTTCAAGGTAGCAGCATTTCCTGACCTACCCACTGCAAAGATCTGTGCCCTTCCTCTCCACGTGCAAAGCATCACAGTTGGTTCCTTCACAGCAAGGCTGCTGCTCTTCATGTATATTTAGATGGAGATCTAGCTATTCAAAGTTTGCTTGTAAACTGATCAGGATTTGAATGCATAAATGGACAATGCTGATTTCAATATGAAATGGTATAAAGAAAATTCAGAGCATATATGCTGATCCCCCCCACACTGCACGTGTCTCTGCTCAGCCTCTCCTGCACCCTCGCCCGTCGCTGGCTGTGTATTAGCATGCAGAGTGTGTAACAGCACAGACACATTTAGGGAAAATGTATCATTAATTTCTTTTCCTGTCCATGTGGAGTTTGTCTGACCTCTTTTCTAAATCTATTTTTAAATTGCTTCTGGGACTCTGTATGCCAGGTATACCATTATGCTGCTGCAAGCGTCTGCAGAATCAGCTTGTCAAAACCTTGCAAAACTCACAGGAAGTATGGTAAGGCAGCATCTCCACAGGTCACCTCGTTCACACCCAGATCCCAAGGCCAGAGCAGCTTTATTTACATCATTTGTGACAGCTGCTTGCCTGACCTGTTCTTAAAATCCCTCCCTAGAGAATTTAGTCCTGTGCTTTGATTTACTTTTTCCTTCCAAATCTTTTTCCAGTCCTTTCTCTTTGCACATCAGTCCTCAACTGCATTTGTGAGTTATCAGTTCAAAGCACAAACCATCCCATTTCCTTTCTTCTGCCCTCAATACAGTATTTTTAAATTATCTCATACAAGATTTTGAGACTGGTCTCAATTGAATCAACTTTTAACTGCCACACACTGGCTGCTATGTCTGTGCAGAAGAAATGCAAAGCGAGCTATTCATCTCCTGCTCCCTTCACAGGCTGGGTCTAACACCCTCCTCTCAAGGAGTTCTGGGGTATTCTGAGAGGACTCTGCGTCCTCCCCCGTGGGCCAAATCCCCATTACTGCCTCTCCGTGACACTTGCACATCTTGACTTCTGCAGAGCTCCACTGCTGTGGGTTCAGCCAGGTGGGGTAGTGGTGAAGCCAGAAAACTTCAACGCAGCCACCCCTTGGCACACCCAGAGAACAGCTATTTTCAGAAGATAACATTTTGTCTGTTGATTTTCATGGATTTATTCACACTATCCACACAACCCCCTATTGCCATCAATCAGCTCAAGCCTTTAGAAGTGATATACTCTTGAAGAGGTGCTCCACTGTGTCTGGTACGTACATGGGATGGTTTGGGCCCAGGGTTCAGAAATTGCTGTTCTGTTCTCCTAAATATTTTCTAAAACCTTATTTTGTCCTCTCAGCATACAAAGTTGCAATTACTAAACAAGTTGCCTCAACACAGCCGTGCAATGGAGTTGTTTGACTTGCACAGCTAAACTAACAGATTTGCTGTATGTCTACATCTAATGCACAGATAAGTTCTCCAGCTCTGTCTTTAAAAACCAGGGACATGCACATACTTGCTTCATCTAAAAGAAAAGGCAGGGGGAATCTCCCAAGACTGAGAAGATATTTGACAGCTATTTTATCTAAGCATTAAAAAAAAGCCATCAGAACTCCAATTCCAGGGA
>NW_010295026.1:27084-32944 GCF_000700745.2 Antrostomus carolinensis
ATATTGCATGTTAAGGGCTTTTAAATTGGACCTTACACACAGAAGCCAAGTAGATATCTATCAGCTAAGGAAGAATAATGTCCACTACCCCTATCTTTAAAATATTTATGGTGCACATCAGGAATTATTAATGCAATGTGCATCTGACTACACTGTCAGGGGATTGTGCACGCAACCCCTTACCCTGTCAGAGTCAATGTGAACACTGCAGAAGCCTTCACGCCGGGTGGAAAGGCTTCCTATGAGCATCTATCCTGGCAGAACCCAAACCCAACCTAACCCCACCAACTGCACACCTCTCCTCTGCCAGGCAATGTCCCTGTCTCTGCCTCTCAACAAGCTCTGCTTCCCTCCTGGCCACTTCACTTTCTGTAACATTTTTAGTGCTGTGACGTGCTGTCTTATGTGCTGTAACACACTGTACTCTGCTCGCGTATTCGATTCCTTCTGCTGTATGAATTCTGCCACCTAAACGGAGCTTATGCAGTGAATTATGTACAAAGACCTCCTCCATTCCCTTCCCCACCTTACCAGGCGAGCTCCATTTTCAGTAATCACAAGTCATCTCAGGCACACTGAATAAAAGATAGTTACCTGCTTTCTGAGAACAATTTTGCCTGTTCCCAAGAGGTTGCTGAAGGTGGGACTCACTGTATTTACTGCTGTAACTACAGCTCTCAAGGTCACATCCTCTCTGAGCCCCACTGGTCAAGCTTAACAGCACAAAAGGATGTTCTGTTGCTGAACAGGCTGACTAATTTCTTGGCATATTACAGAAACAATCTCCATGCCTTTCCTGGTATCCATCTTGAAATACTTTAATTTCTTAGAGCCTGTAGTCTATTAACAATACATTTCATTACATTTTTTAAAAGGACTTGGATAAAAGGAGAGCCTTAAAGATAATTTGCTATAAAAGAGTCTAGAAGTCCTCTGGCTTAGGATACTGAAAAAAGAGACGTTCAGTGAATAGCTACAACATGAATCTGCTGAATGGTGCATTTAACAATCAAATCTTTCGGTAATTCTCAAATGACAATGGATAATTTTTGGTGAAGGAAAGTGAATTTTCACATGGCCTTATGGTCACAAGCCATCAGGCTATATTTCCTCTAGCTTTCTTTTAGCTACTGCTCCAGAGTGAAGCAGAGAAGGGCAGGTAATTCTCCAAGCCTACATCCCAGCATTGGTTCACATCAGCCCTGCACACACAGATGGGAGGATGGGTACCAGCCATAGCTTGTAGGAACAGCACGAGACAGAACAAAGCTGAGAGGCACGAGATGCCCGTGCCAGTGGCATGCACACTGGGCTGCATTCTGCCTCCAGCCCTTGTCACAACGGTGGCTTCAGGCAGGGCTCAGGCTGGTGCTGCCCTCACGGTGGGAAAAGAGAGATGATGTGGCTAACAACAGTGTGCTTCCTTGCTGAACAGGAAGACTCATCTCAGATAATACAAGAACAATCCTCCGAGTCCTTGCTAGTCATCACCTGCTGTGCTTTTCTAAGGTAAAAATCACCTTAGCTCTCCAGAACTTAATCATCTCAGCAGTAGCCAGCAAGAACAAAAAAGCTGACGAGTACCACTTATTAGGGACTATGGCAGTTAGCAGTCTTTTGTTCCAGGTCCATTTTTGTCTTTCTGCTCCATTTTCAGAAAGAAAAGTGGTTGGCAGGAGTAAGTCACACATAAGTCCAGAACCTATTGCTTTCTGAATGTTGTACATGGTCTCATGCAGCTACAGCAAAACTCAGCCAAAACAAGATGTAGGTTGTGCAAGAGCCAGGACGGAGCTGGAGATCTCTGTTGAATCTCAGGGGTTTGTTTGTGAGTTATTCCTATATTCAGAATTTTATCCTTATAGTAATCTTGGTGTCCTGAAACTACCTGGTAGGCACTTGCTACACTGAGTAACTGTCCTCTCATGCAGATTTTTAAGTACATACATAGAAGAAAACACCCACTGCTGCAGGGATTTGTAACCAGTACTAAGACTGGTCTGGATGAATTATGAATGGAAACATCTGTGTGCGTGAAAGCACAACCAACCTGTCAGCAGATTTGTCCTAGGACGACAGGAGGAGGACAACAAAGCTAGAGAACACATCACTTCCACAGCCTGCCTGAAGGCTTTCTAGCCATAAAGATTCCCCAAACAAGGAAACAAAAAGGTAGCAGCACTCTGAAGATCTATGCAAGACCCTGAGGTGAAAGATCACCCCATAATAACAGGTAAGTAAGTCCTAGAAAGTAAAAAAACAGTCCAAGAGCCAGTCTGTTTTGAAGAACAACTCAGAAGACACAGTGAAGGTTAGACAGATGGTGTCCCTGGTCCTCGCTGCAGCACACGACCAAGCCTGGCTACAGCACTGGATGCACGAGGCTCAGCGCCTGCACTGGGTGGTCAGAGCACAAGTGAGTGAAACCTAGAGAAGTGAATGACTGAAAACAGTTTTGTTTAGAATAAATATCACCTTTTCCTTCTACAAGGTCTCACATTGAGTTTTATTACATTAATTTCCTACACCAGTGCACAACCACTGTGCAGTATAAAAGCCGGGTAATATAGCTGGGGGACCTTTTGTACAGCAAAAAATTAAATGGAGCAGCGTGTTAACATTGTCAGCACTTACTAGCATGTGCCCAAGCTTAAATTCCAGGAGACACAACCTTTAGACCAGCTAATGTTCAGTATACTTCATCTTCAGGTAAAACCCTGAAAGGAATATTTTCTTGAATAGCGTACCTTAGAAGAAGTATATCCCTACATAACAAGCCTGTCCATAAAACCCCTGGATTTCATGCACTCTAGAATTCAAACAAAAAGCAGCATTGCTCAAAATCATACACTCCAAAAAATTCTTCAACTGTGATGCTTTGCACTGGCAGCACTGAGCAGCTGCAGCCAGCTCGCCACAACAAACATGAAATCAGTCAAGCAGCACCACTTTAAAAGGACATTTGTATGACTGAGAGCAGGTATTTTAAGACCTTCTGCAGCAAAGTTTGACCCAATCTTTGATCATTTCAGTGTGCCACTTTTGGAAGTTGTCCTTTGAGTTGTTAAATTGTAAAGGATTATAAACCATATAGAACTTGGGAAAAGAAACTCTCTTGGAAGATCAGGTTTTGAATCCATTTTCTTCCCTGTGTGAACATACCAAAGAGATGTCTGGGTAGGAAGAACTAGGGCAACCTCCTCTTGCTGAAAATTGGGTTTTTGATAGTCAGCTGATGAAAACTAGAGACAGACATAGGAGTACCTGCATCAGTCAGAAAGCCAGCGTTAAAAAGACAATAAACTTGCCACAGCTAACACAGTCATATGAATCTTCATTCTGCCCCCCCTGAGAACACAGCTACAGCAAATGAGAGGTCAAGAGAAAACTGATTTAGGAGAATATATTTCTGCCCCTCAAAGCTATTCCCCAAACAATTCCTTTCTTTGCTGCAGGAAAAGAAAGCAGAGAAACTGCCTTCTCGCCATGTTTCAAGAGAATAGAGCCATCTTAGCTCTTTGTGCTCTCAGACCTGTTTGCTTATCACTTGCAGCTCAGACAGACAGCTGCAATTCCCACCAGCTTTCCAGAAGAGATCAATTATCCCACCTGGGAACAAAGCATCCAGGAACCACTTCAGCACACTTTTCTGAGAAGTAAGAGGAGAAACTTGTCCCATCCCTGGCACAGGGGCTGGTGAGGATGTTCTGGCAGCGTTCAAGGTTGGAATACCAAATGTTAGACCTGTTCTAATGAAGACATTTGGACTGCAAGACAGGGTTCTAATTTCTTTGTTGAGCTGATAGCTACACGCTGCCTGCCTTCAGGGTAAAACAGCACTTGTATGGGTGCAATATTTTGTTGGCAGAACTATTCTCTCTCCAGGAAAGCACAATCAAAGCAGCCAGCGTATGCAGTGATAGGACACAGACCTTTCAGAGTATCATACCCCTTCCCAGGAGGGAATGCTATGTAAATATAAAAAGGAAAGAATTCCACTCTGCATGAAAACAGATTCTTGTCCAGCATTGCCAAGGGACTGAACTTAATCACTAATCCTCTGCATCTTGTAGCAGAGGCAGAACTCCAAGCCATGGGACTGTGGTGGTGTAGCAGGAATATTTCCCCAGAGACAGCAGCTCACAGAAGAGACAAGGTACATCACAGCTTTGGAGTGACAAGATTGCTATCGCAGCCTGCGCCTCATTACTATTTCCAACCTTCAGCACAGATCTGTGATGCCTTTCCAGGATTAGCCTACTTCTAAAGCTAAAGAAAGTCTCTCTTCATTTACAGCCTGTTACTTATTTAACACCAGAATCACATTAATTGAGAGCACCTTTGGACTATCCCAGCATTTCAGCAGTACAGTGTACTTGGAATAGCACAAAGGACTAGAGAGCGGAGCGTGATGCCAAGTGCGGTACTTGGCTTCAACAGAGCACGTTTTAGGTATACAAACATTTTGGCCTCATACCTAGAAGCACAGAATCTGATCGTGTATATTGCCCCTTTTTTAAATACTGAGGGTTTTTTTGCCTCCAAAGATTCCCATGAATGGTCATCTTAATAAATTATAGTTTTCATATATGGCTTCAAATAATGGAAATACAAAAACAAGAGCTGAAGACAAGTCAGCCCCTAAAGTTCTGGCCTAAGGATGCCCTGCTTTGCATTCTGGTATAAAGCCTAAGTGCAGAAAAGTGTTAGGACTTTTCTTGGGGTCAAAAACTGTTTCTAAAATACATTCTTTTAGGACACTAACTCAGATGAAACAAAAGAAAGCTTGTTACCAAAAGTATACACAGGCTTCTAAATATGTATTTTGATATCACAATGATTATTTTGTTACTTGTATCCTTTTCAGCACCTCAGCACTTTTCTTCCCCTCAGAGCAAAAGGGTATCTTGAAATAGGGAAGATGGACAGCTGTTGCTCAACATTAAAAACTACTGTCTCATAGTTTATTAGCAGTAATGAGCCTCAGCTATTCACCCTGAATCATTCTTCCAAAGGCAAAGCAGTTAAAGGTAATGGGTGTCTGCTTCACCTCAGAATAATGAGGACACTAAAAAAAGTATATAAACAGCCACAGTATGTGCCATCTATGTAGCAAGAGAGATCTACCCTACTCTAATTGAATGGGCAGTCCACTTGCAGCACAGGCAAGTCAGACAAACACATCATCTATCATGCTGAAGGAAAATTCATGGGTATAAGAAGAACAATGCATCCCAGAAGCGATTTCCCAGCTCCCTTTCAATGGCTTACTTTCCCTCGGATCCATAGCTGTTCATGCTGTCCTCAATGGACTCGTGGCTGGCCTGACGGACGGTCCGGCTGGGCATTTCAACAGCCAGCCCAGTTTCTGTGCTCCTTTGGATGGCTCCTTTCAGTCTCCGACCATCACCATCTAGGAAAAAAAAAAATGAGGATAAAAGACAGTCAGCTCTTGTTCCCAGAGCCTTCTGCAACAGAGTCGAGGAGAAGCAGAGAAGGTCTTTCAAAAAGATCAGGCTGGCATCTGGCAGCCAGGCACTATTTTACACCCAGGCAGTGTTTTGTTACTCAGCCCCACTGAGTAACATCAGCAGCTGCTACTCAGCCCCACTGCCCCATCAGCAGCTCCCAGTCATCTTTGAAACAAACCCAGTGCTCCAGCAAGCCAGGGCCCAGCAGAAACTCCAAACATCCATACCAGCCTACCTACTGCAACCATTTGTACCGATTATTGATGCATTGAGTGCCGGCGCACGCAGGCACACAAGCTGGCTATACACGGAGCTACCCAGCTCAGGAACACAGCAGCAGTAACCACGGGCAGAGGACTCTGAGGTCGTAAGTCTCCTGAAGCAACCGA
>NW_010295027.1:0-17599 GCF_000700745.2 Antrostomus carolinensis
CCCGCTACCAAAACCTTGCCATACAAACCAATAAAATGGTGGAAGGCTTTGTTGTACACATGAGAGAAAAGAAAGCTTAACTATGATTTCACTGCAATAAGCTCTAAGATAATCTGTTACAATTTGGAAAGAGCATCTAGAAACTCATTTTCAAGATCTTGCTGAAAATTCCAAACTTAAGGCTCCACAGTAATCAACATGGCACATTAAAACACCATGAAAATTCTTTCATACTACTAAATAAATCTATTTTTTTTTAAATTGTAGATGATTCTTGTTGCCTTTCCCAAAAGAATGTAGTAAAATTAGAAAAGATACAAAGAAGAATAAAATGGTAAATCAGAGGTATTAAACAGCTTCTAGTTGAGCAGAAGCAGCGTAGACTCAAATCTCCATCTTGAAAACATATGGTGGAAAAGAGAATATGTTAAAGATCTATAAAATCATAAAAAAACACAGAAAGCAAAGCAAGAAATACTCACTGCTCTTCATAATGAGAGCAAGAGTACCTAATAAAATTAATAGTAAGAGAGTTTAAATCTAACAGAGCAAGCAGGCTTTCACTCAACATACAAGGGAGTAGAAGCCAAGAAACTGAATAGGTAAAATATATATATTCTTAAGTACAATAATGGTTATTAAACATGGTGATTTCAATACATCTTTTCATTCAGAAGATTTCTATACTGATGCCTGTGCATTTAGGAGACTACTGAAGGCATATTTATATATACTTTTTGGGAGTTTTTAATCTTCATTTGGCATCTGCTATTAGCAGATGGATACTTGAATAGACAGACAGCATTAGAAGAGCCTTTTGCCTATATTTACTGTTTTCTCTTTATATTTTTCCATGATTTAAGGAAAAAACATGCTGTTCAGACCTTTCTTTTTTGCATGATTCTCACAAACTTTTATTGTTTCAGTGAAAACATAAAGACAGTTGTAAGAAATTCTCAAACACCAACATCCAAAACAAGATCCATTCTAGCAAATTCTCCTAAATCCATTATGGCTTCTCTACAGAGCAAATGGAAAGACCTTTCCATAGAATAATCACACACATTTGTTGACAAAAAACATCTTGAGCGTGCCATCATTCAGGTAGTATACAAACAAAATTCTTGCTATATTATAATTTTCCTTCTTATAATTCATTAGCTTCTTGATGTTCACACACTCTGCCAGGGTGATGTTTGCATTTGTGTCAAATATACTATCTGAGATTACTGTAGGATGAA
Source organism: Antrostomus carolinensis (assembly GCF_000700745.2). NCBI lineage: Eukaryota > Metazoa > Chordata > Aves > Caprimulgiformes > Caprimulgidae > Antrostomus > Antrostomus carolinensis. The sequence goes on from NW_010295027.1 coordinate 1,242, forward strand.
TGTGTACATTTAAGTAAGTCAAGACCAATACGAGGATATACATTAGTGGGTTTGCACAATGCTTATTACACTTTTGAAGTAGTTGAGGCCCCATTTTTTTCTGAACTGCTCCTCATAGAACAATAGAATTGCTTTGGTTGGAAAAGACCTTTAAGATCACCAAGTCCAACAGTAAACCTAACACTGTCAAGTCCACCACTAAACCATGTCCTTAAGCACTACATCTACACATCTTTCAAATACCTCCAGGTATGGTGACTCCACCACTTCTTTGGGCAGCCTGTTCCAGTGCTTGACAACCCTTTCAGTGAAGAAATTTTTCCTAATATCCAATCTAAACCTCATCTGGCACAACTTGAGGTCCTTTCCTCTTGTCCTATTGCTTGTTACTTGGGAAAACATACCGACACCCATCTCACTACAACCTTCTTTCAGGTAGTTGTACAGAGCAATAAGGTCTACCCTCAGCCACTCCTCATAAGACTTGTTCTCTAGACCCTTCACCAGCTTCACTGCTCTTCTTTGGACACGCTCCAGCACCTCAATGTCTCTCTCGTAGTGAGGGGCACAAAACTGAACACAGTACTTTAGGGCAGCCTCATCAGTGCCCAGTACAGGGGCACAATCATTTCCCTGGTCCTGCTGGCCACACTATTTCTGATACAAGCCAGGATGCTATTGGCCTTCTTGGCTACCTGGGCACACTGCTGGCTCATATTCAGCCTGCTGTCAACCAATACCCCTAGGTCCTTTTTTGACAGCTAGTTTTACAGACACCCTTCCCCAAGCCTGCAATCTTGCAAAATTCTCAGCCCAGACAAGGATAATATCCAGATGCTACATAGGTCCTGGAATAAATAAGGCTGCTTTGCTGAAGTGCTCCTTAAAGGCTACTTAACCCTTCATCTCAGGGTAGCTGATTAAGTGAGGACACCGCTGTGTTGACCCAGGGATATTGATGCTATCAGTAGTTACTTCAGTACCCGCTTGGGATTTCTGAATCATTCTGTGTTGAGATGTCAACACATAAGGGACTGAAAAAAAAGTGTATTCTCTTTGTCTAGCTGAGAACATGGCAAATATAAAACCATTCTACATATGGGATGGAAGAGGACTAGGAAGGGCAAGCAAGTGGATTCCAAATGACTGACAGCTTGGAAGCAGTCACTAAAGCTTAAAAATACCTCCTTAAAGCTTTTAGGGAAGTAAGTAAGTATAAAATCCCCAAGGCCCAGAACAAACAAACAGGATTGGTAATAGCAGGGCAGCCTTGCAAAAAGTCAATGTGTTCTTAAGTCTGGCAATCATCATAGCAAATTGTTAAGACTCGCTTAAAGGTTTGGGGTGTTTTTTAGAATTCACTTCTGAAATTGTTTGTTCTTCAGCAACCGAATGTCAAAGAGGAAGATTTGTTTATTTCATATGACTTTGATTAAATTGTGGATATTTGCGGTCCAACATAAAACTTCTACATATAAATCAACAGGCTGAAGAATGGGAAGTGTTACCACAGCTTCTCAGCCAGCCTTAAAAGCAGAATAAAATACTTTAATGCCTGGGGTACAATCTCTCCTTTCCAACTCTGCAGCTGTTTTTATTTTGACAGGCATTTTTGTACACATTTATAAGTAAAAATATGGATGTGAGTAAAGTTTAGTATTTGCTCTTTTATTTAAAGTATTTCCTTGAATGCTGTCATGAGATTAGATCTCCAGATGACAAGCCAAACTCTAATCAATAGAGATAGAGAAAAAACTTCACCAATGAGGTGGTGATTTCAGAGTTGTAATCATTTTAATATTTTTCTCTATTCTCTGAAGTACTGATAGCTGCTCCCTGTCAAAGACAGGATAACAGAACAAATTAGTTACTGATTTAATTTGCTATGACAGCTGCTAGGTTCCTAACCCAGATTGCCCTGCTCTTTCTCATCAGAGGAAACTTCTAATGTCAGTACCATTGTATTTTCTTTGATGATTTCTCCATAACAACATACTGGTAAATTGAAGACTTTGCAAGCTGTCTGTTTTTGTCTGGTATACATTCACACTTAAAGGTCTGGGATACATTCACATCCCTTTGTATATTCTTCTTTCAGAACTGACACACCTCTGTGGTTGACATTATTCCTCTGTTCCTTCACTTTTACTTATGTAGGATTGCAGGATTTTATATATGACAATTGCAGGATTGTATTATTCCTATTTTCTGTATTTGTGCTATTTTATGAAATCTAAGGAATTATATAAGGATTATGATTCATTGCTAGCCTGTAGAGACAGTAAGATTTTTTATTTTTGCCTTTGCAGTTTCTCATCTTTTGTCAATGGAACAAGTAGTTACTTTCTCTACATTGTTTTTTTTTCCGTTCCATATTTCATATGCTCTGAGACATGTGACAGAGATTCAGCTGGCCAATCTTTTATATTCATTTGCATTGAACTGTCCTTTTTATCTATTATTCTTGCAATGTTCTTTTCCTTTCTTTGTTTATCTATGTTCTGCCTTACTATTTACCTTTACTTTTCTATGTCAACCTCCAGTTCTCTTTTGTTTTTTACTGATAGTTTAGGACCAGCCATCAATTATCAGCATAATCTTTTCCAAGAAGGAACATACAGACTGAGTTACCTAGGTATAATCAGTTGAAAACACAGGAGTCTCCATATCTTAATCTTCATGAATGTTATCGTAGACCTTCAGTTCTTGCAAAATGCATTTCTGAGGTTTTGAAAATGCTTTCCTGGAAGGTTTCCTGGCAGTACCTTTGCAAATATTACAGCGTATACTATTGTTTCTGACATATTTTATTCTCCTCTCCCATAATTCATTTAGAATAAAACAGTTTTGTCGTACTCAGTTCTTTTCTGCTCTATTTATTTCTTTACACTGAAAAGGGAGAAGTGCAGGAGTTTTCTTTCTGAGATCCTTGTTGCTGTGATCACTTTACTTTCAAGACACTAATATGCTGGCTTTTGGGCCCTTATCCTTGTGGATCTTTTACAAAAGAAACATCTCTAGTGATTTTCTGTAGACCTCATAGACTCAGTTACATCGTACACTAACGATGTGGTCTTTCAATGGGACTTTTTGATTTTCAATGAATATTAAACAAAATTATATTAGACCTTCATTAAATCTCATGATTTCTAAGTGTTAACAGAAAAACAGGACACTTCAGACCAGACTTTTCTGTGGGTTTCAGAGAGCCAAAAGAGTCACCAGGGTCTACCAGAAAGAATCTTTCTGCTCTTTGTCCGTGATACTCTCATGTCTTTCTTCAGTGATGGTCATTTTTATGCATTCATATTAACAGCTGCTCACATTTAGACCTCTGCTTTTATTTATCCATCTATCTTGTGAACAACAGCTCTTCAGCTGTACATTTAAAATTACTAAATAGGTCCCCTATGATGCCAAGCTCTTGCTGCTTTTTATTGTAAAATCACTTAGGTCCAGGTCAATAGGACTGCTCTCAGTCCATAGATTCTTTTTATTTTCTTCCCTGTTTTTATATTATTTTCCAGATGATTTATTTCATGCAAGAGAACTCTGGCAGGTGCTAACCAATATAGTCCATTGATATGAAAGCACAGTGAGGGAGCAGGAGGATAAGATTTGTATGTGTTTATAGGAATCCCAGTATATAATTCAGCATCATTAAGAAAGCATTTTTTTATTATTATTATTTTTAGTAAATAACTCAATTTTATCTTTCAGAGGTATGAACTGTTCAATGCACAGAACTAGACCAGGAGAGTCTATTTGGAGGTCTTTCTGGAGCTTATTTCCTCTGTGATTCTCTGAATGGAAATCATATAGACCCCCAACGTTTCTGAGCTCTGTAATGCCACACCGTTACTTAGGGTCAAGGATTTTCTGGTTTCCATTACATAAAAGAACAAGTATTCTGCCTCCTTTCTCTGCTACTTACCAAGAAGAGGCCACCTAAACACAGGAGGCACTGGGAAGACTGCTATGATCTCTCTTGTCCACTTGTCCCTCTGGATGTCTCAAGGGTCTTCAGCCTTGAAGAGGAATTATGCACTGAAACATTCATGTAGTGCTTTCACTGGTGACAACTTTGCAACACAAAGAAGATGCCGAACAGCAACAGCTGGAACTCATAGCACATTAATATAGCTCTGAGGACTTATTTAATGGCCAAAACCTAAATCATTCTTTCTATAGCTTTTTCTCATTCACATGTAAGAACAAATGATATATGACTCAGACCCCTCCGTGTAACTTAGAAAAACTCCACTATGCTTGCACGTATATGCAGAATAATAAACTTTACTGGTATAGCCAGGTGCTGAATGACAACAGTTCAGAAAGTCTGTAATATTATAGCTCAATAGTTCTATTTACACATACTGACTGGTGTGACAGTGCCATTCAGTCACCCTACGCTTCATCAAAGACATGTGGCTGGCATTTGCAACCTTCCAGAGGTTTGAAGTGTCTGTTTGGGGGTGTATCAGTTTAGTACTTAGTGTTGTCAGTAAATGAATGTATCTGTTCCTTCTCTGAAGTTGCTCACCTTGAGATAAATATATTAATTTTTTTCCCATAAATTAAAAAGTGCACTAAGGTATATTTTAGTTTTAAATGTGAAAGTTAGAATTTGAGCTGTACGGTAAGATTCACTGAATATCTTATTTCAATGGAAATATTTGGCTCAGAAGTTCCAAAATATTAACATGAACTCTTCACATACCAGAAATTTAATTATGTTTCATGACTTTGATTACAATATTAGAAAATCCATGTGAAAAACTGGAAATCTATATATCAAGAGAAAAGCAATCAAATACTATTAAATTAAAATGGAGTAGGTTGTCAGGACAGACATAAACGATTTTTTTTTATTCATTACATTCAGTTTGAGTCTCTTACTCTGTCAAGAGCTTGCTTCATCATGAAGAAGGTTAGACCTGTTGAAATTTGAAGTGATCTGCAAGAAAGTGGTAGGAATGTTCTTGATTTTGACACAAACTTTAACACATCAGAAAAGTTGGAAAAATTGCAGCCCTGTCTGACAGTTCTCAGGTGGAAGGGAGGAAAACATTCAGTCAAGAAGATACTTTGAGCTGACAAGTCTGCAGCAACAGCTTTTGCTCTGGATCCTGACTGTCATCCCAAGTCTGAAAACTACATATCACTGGGTGGTCAGAGTCCTTCCTTTCCATTACAAGAACATTTATTTTAAGGTATCAAGGTGACCATAGAAGGCAAACATAAGGACTTTAGAAGTCTTTGCTAGTGAGAATACCTTATACACAACTACAGCAGAACATATCAAGGTATAAACATTTTTGTACCTCACTTCAGTGATTAAAACAGTCACTCCTCAACTTGCTCAAATCAAACAAACCATAAACCAGGCTCACTGCTTTTTAATGTGAGACATAGGATCTTGATACGTAATTTTTTCTTTCTCTCTTCTTAAAGGGACTACCATTTTGCCAGTATTGACACCATCCTACCTACACATTAATTCTCCTTATCTTTTTCATTCATATGGTCACCACATAAGCATTCTGATCAGAATACGTATATTTTGCAAGACATTGAAGTCCTACTTTCAGGTCCTGGTTTCCTATCAAAGTTATTCATATCAACTACAGTTTCATTTCAACAAACTAGTAAAATCCTCTAAAATCCCATATATCACCAAAAAAAGATTCCCCACCGCTGCAGCTATCAGCAAAACAGGCAATTTAAGAGTTCCTGGTGCATACCGGTGAGTGATGAGAAAGTTTGTGCACTGGTCCATGTTAACGCATGGGCCTGTGTTAATCTAAGTAAGCTTCTGGTAAGGATTTGGCATTTTTATAGCTCTTTTTGGCAGTGCTTACATCTGAGGTATAATTTCAGACTGGACAGAGACGGATGGACAGTTTCATCTCATCATATTGATGTACAGAACTATTGGTCTCACTACCAGTCAAAAAGCTTACAGAGATAGAGAACAGAGACAGAAAAGCAAAAAGAACTATATTTCAAATGGAATATGATCCTTTTCCACATTACTCCTGAGCTCATTTTTTCAAAAAAGAAAAAGGAAAAAGGAACTAAACATCTTCACTTTATTCAACAATTAGGCCTAATTTATAATACGTAAGCCTTGGCCTATTCATTTCCCATTTTATTTATGGCCTTTTTTAACCAGTTTCCATTTTGCTATAATTCTTAGATGACATCAATAGACCTCTGTCTGAAGTACTGCCATTGTTCCTGTCTCCTTTTTGAATGTCTTGCCAACATTCTTCATCTTCAACTATTGTTTATACCTTTTCAGTATTTTCCTCAGTTGAGCTCACAGTTCAGAAAATCAGTACACACTATAATTACTGTGTCCTCATCTCAGAAACATAAGAAAGTGCTGATGGAGTGCACTAATTGCTAGAAGGACAGACCATATCATATTCCTGTGACTGCAGCTCTGTATCTAATGTGTAAATGGTCTGGAAAAAAAAAAATAAAATTGAGTGCATGTGCCTCAACAATAAATTCAATTTTCATGTCACTGAGAGAAAGCACTACCTGCATCACTACCTGGTGATTTTAACCACAACACAGTGACTATGAAGTGTACGTAAGCCTTGATTGAGTTCCTGCTCTCTGATTCTGCCAAGACCTTCAGTTATTATGAAATTATACTGCCATTTTAAATAAAATTGTTTGGATGCACTTCTGCAGTAGCTACTCAAGTGAAAAAGAGGAATCTTATCTAGACAACTTCATGTATTTGCAAGGTCAGAAAATACCCATCTCCAAAGACAAAATCTCAAAAATTACAGTATTGTCCTGGTTTTTGGCTGAGACAGACCTAGGTTTCTTTTTATTAGCTAGAATAGCACTGAGTTTTGGTTTAAGTATGGGATTTTTTATGAGATAAAAGCTGATAACATAACAGTGTTTTCATTTTTGTCACTGGAACTGAAGAACTTCATGTTTTGCTAGTCTACAAGTGCAAGATCTAAGGTGGTAATGAATATTTAAATTAATAAGCTAAATTGGCATTTGGATATGCCATTGGGATATTCCACATCATATCACATCATGCCCAGTATATTAATGAGGGTCTCTTCCTCTTTTGTCTCTCTCTGACTTTTGCTTTGGCTCTCGCTCTTCCAGGATTGGAGTTTTGGTTCGGGTTTGTCACTCCTCTGGGATCATTATCTGGGAGGGGGCCAGGCTTGGTCAGTTGATGCTAAGCAATTGCACTGTGTATCACTTATTTGCATTTTTACTTTTATTATTATTATTTTAAGTTTTATTTTATTTCAATTATTAAATTGTTCTTATATCAGCCTACAAGTCTCCTTACCCTTGCTTCCAATTCTCTCCCCTATCCCCTGGGAGAGCAGGGAGTAAGCAAACAGCTGTGTTCAGCTGTTAGCCAAGTGCTAGCCAAATGAAACCATCACAAGTATACAGTCCAAAATAAGGTAGAACCTCATTCTCTTCTTCTTGGAACACTATATTATCTGAGATGGTTTTCCTTCTCATTGCAGATAACATATCTATTAATATCTATTACTTAGTAGTTTGATAGATTTGCTTTTCAAGTCCAACACAAAAAGTTGAAGCAGACGAAAGTAAAATGAAGCTTCAGCTTTAAAAATGCTGAATGGTAATCAGATAAAGGGCAAAATAAATCCATCCTAAATTACTAAGTGCAACAATTCATATATTCAGTTCAGTCTACTAAAGGTAGGGAGGTCATGTACCATGTTTTGCCAAAAGGGGCAAGTGATTACGTGATGGAAGTGTGGCTATTCCCTCTAAGAAAGACCAGATGAAACTAGCACTCAAGGCTGAAGAATAATGTAAATTAAATAAACTACATAATCTCTTTTCTAGCTACTACTTCCCGGACAACATATCCACCTGTAAAGCAGTGTTGATTCCTAGATAAAAGTGCATTACCAAAATGGCCATTTGGGGTTATTTTACCTGTGCAAAATTTCATTCCTTGAGTAATAAATAATCCAAAATTGACTCAAGGTTCACAAAGCAGATCTTTTCAGTGATGTTTCCCTTTCACATTTGTAGAGGTACCACCCCAAAACAAATTGAAACAGTTGGCTAACAAGCTTCAGGGTTTCCAGTCAATTTATTTGCACAATAGACTTAACAGTCATCCTGTGCATTACTGTAGGGAGACAGCAAGCTAAAATATTCACCAAGAAGAAATAAAATTCAAAGAAAGCCACTCTTTTCCAGAATCCTTCTGCAGTTTTCTGAAAGTTACTTTCATGGTATTTTATGGGCAATAAAATCTTTAACACTCCATTTTTTCACAGATTGCTCTTTAGGTTTAAGTATGAGCTCATAACAATGAAATATTTAACAACTAACTGTTTGTTAATGGAACAACTCTGTCTTAGGCCTGAAGTTTAGAGCATATCTAAAGAGAGAACTCACTTGTGTGAAACTATAAGACTGAAAAAGGGGGAGAAGGGTGTTCTCAGGGTTTTATACTGACCTGTTGCAAGGACAATGTATATATGCAAAAGTATTTCTTAATGTGAATTCTGTGTATTTGCATAGTAGGTTTCATTTAATTGTTAAAATCATTGTCTTTCTTCTTTTAAATTGTTTAAGTTCTTGGTTGGTATCTTATTAATACTGTTGTTCGAGTGGTGGTTGCATAATGCCAGTACTTTTCTGGACAATTTAATATTGCCAATAAATGTATTATATCATGCTAGTATTTCTATAACTTTTTTGTTTTAGGAAACTTCTGTTCTGTCAAGGATTGAAGTCTATCTCTTCTAGAATGTTTCAGGGAAAAACAAATGCATTCAATCTTTTGCTTTCTGTAATTTTGTCTTTAGATATTTTTTATTCTTCTTGTAACGCTCATGATATGGATGGAAAATGATGAAGAACAGAAAAAGATATGCCCAAAACTCTTAAACTGTGTACTTTGACTATACAATTTTCAACTCCTATCTAATAGCCTAAGATACTCAGATAGAGTTAAAGTAAACATTTTAGATTAAACTACAGAAAAGATGTTTCATATATTTGTGTGTATAACAATCTTCCAATATTTATCTCCTCTAATGCAGTTTTCCATTTACATGATTCAGACTGAGGCATACCCCAATTTTACCAGATCACTTTGCACAGAAGTATTTTTAAAGTTAAAGTACCTTGAAGAAAAAAAAAAATAGAAGGACTTTTCATTTTTTTTTTATTTATTCACTAAAAAGGTAGTGTTCCTATTCATGCAGGAATGTCCTCAGACTTTGCAGACACCGGGGCTACAATACTAAATACAAACTTCAAAAAGTGTTGTAGGTAATACTATACTTCTTTCACTATCAACATGAACCTAGCAGATGTTGTAACAGTATTTATATATTAAAAAAAAGATAAAAAAGAAAGAAAGAAATTAAGAGACCTAAATTCCTCATGCAGATTCTCTCTTTAACACATAAGATGTGTGCATTTGTATAAAACTTTAAAATTTTAACATTTTGAGCCTTTTCAGCCATCCTTTCTTTTCTCTCAATCATCTTTTCAACTTTTTAAAACTGCACTATAAAGGTTAGTTTCTTCAAGGTACAAAGCTCTCAGCCGTTAAGTAAAAACCGTATCGCACCTTGATAAAAACTACGAAGTTTTGTATCAGTAGGAGTTCTGCAATGGCAGGTGACTGCTGATTGCTAGCGAAAACAACACATAGTGCAAATTAATTTTTGCTTTGTTTGTCAGAGGAGATATATATGTATTTGGTGCATCTGCATTAGCATTTTAGTTCAGTTCTTGCTCAGCTTTTGAAGCAAAGCTTCTAACCAGCCATCTAAATGTGCTTTGATTCATATTTCAGAGCAGTGTCTGGGATGCAAACTGGGGTCTTTTGGATGAATCTAAAGTGGAAGATATACTCCAGGGGTACCTCTAATGCTCTCTAACCACTCCCAGCCATTGAATCCATTGAATCAATCTAGAGACCACCTGAAGTAATAATCCTTCTAAATGCTTACAATGTGAATGTCAGCTCCTTAGTGCCATCTGTTTCTCTGCAGATGCAGTCCTGTTGATCTGCGCTACTTGTTAATATAGACATTGTTATACTTCCATCTTATTTCAGCTCATTTGCCTCATGACCTGTGCAGCCTTTATGTACAAGACGTCTTTTCTGTGGTGGTTTAGAACTGTTTCTTGACAGAAACCACAAAAAAACACACAAGAACTCATTTCTTGGTCACTTTGATCCTTTAGACAGTAATAATAACTGTGTATCAAATCGGGAGAATATCTTGATAACTTATATGAAGCTTTGATAAATATTCTGGATAATAAAAATGTGGGTAGAACTCCATGTCCTCATCTACATTTTTATTCTTATCCAAACATTATATAGTTGTCACCTAAGCCACTTCCACAATCTTCCTTCTCCTAGTCCTTGCATATATCACACTGCCCTTTGTCATTCCAGCTCATACCATTCACCTTATTCTTGTATTACCTTTGTCTTGTGGTTCTTCTTGCATTTCGGAGAGTGCAGAGCTTCAATATGTGCTTTCCTGTGGGTTGCAATCATCTCAGGTTTCTTTTGTTCTTTTTATAACCCAATGTCCTTTTCTACTAGTCTACTGCTCATGATGTTTTCTATTCATATGAGTTATATAATAAAAACTAATACTATCTCTGATAATGGGCGACTTGAAAAGCAGTATCTTTTTTCTGTTCTAAATATATTTTTTATTTATTTAGAAAATAAATTAGAAAAAAATTTTTGTTTTTTTCTTTTTTTTGTTTTGTTTTTTTGTTTTGGGTTTAAATAGGTAATATCAATGCTGATGTCATCATAAAAATTGCTATAAACTTACACTTCAGGCTCACTTTCAGTATTATGCATCTGTTCCAAAAACTTGACAAAGTATCACATTGCTCTACTTGGTCACCATATTTGCCATAAATCAAAGTATCCAATTGACTGTTCCATAACCAAAGCCAGAAAACAAACTTCCATTTTTTTCACAAGATCACAAATGGGACAGTATAACTACAAAAGGATTTTTACTTTTTTATAATAGGCAAGCAACACCTTATTAAAATGAAGACACATTTTGATCAAAGGTAACTACGGCTCTGATTTGAAGTGAAGGTACAGGGAGTTTAAGCAACACCTTATTAAAATGAAAAGACACATTTTGATCAAAGGTAACTACAGCTCTGATTTGAAGTGAAGGTACAGGGAGTTTGCATAAGCTAATAGGAAAAGGAAAATCTAATCTGACTTGATCCAAACTCCCTCGACTTCTGCTCAGGAGAACTTAAAGGAAATATTGTTTATTATGCCACCAGAGAACATAATTCAATCCCAATGTCTAAGCAAAGTTCTTACAAGTTCTTCAAGTCCTACAGGACTTACACACAAGTATATCATAGAGACAGTGGGCTGAAGCCTTTTCAAGGGTTGTGAAGACAACAAACTTGGATGAGCAAGTTCCAAATGCTCATAAAATGTTCAGATGACAGGCATTTAAATATCCTGAGTCTACCTGAAATTCATTTCTATTCTTTCAGAAATGTGCTTTTCACTTATTCATGTACATTTTCAGAATTAGCTAGTTTTGTTCTCCACGGGCTGTGAACCAGGCTGATGGAATCAGTGCATTCAGTTCTTAGCAGTTAGCAGAGGAGCATGAATATCTACTGAAGAGCAGGGAACACAAGCAGATTTTTCCTTGTTATATCCATTTACTGCGGGGAAAGGGGAAGTCCATTATACTTCTAGCAGGTTATACTTATGTGGATTACTGGAGGTGACTTAGAAATGTCTCTATACCTATATCTCAAGAGAAGGTACAGCGTAAAGGAAATTTGCAGGGTGGAGTGCATGCAGTTGATATGAGAGAAATCAATTCCTTGGTAGTTCCCTAGGTACAGCCTTAGAGTCGCTGACTCTGGGAGAAACAGCATGGAGGGTGGAGTGGAGTGTAAACACCACACCCAGGCTCTCTGCATAACAGAGGGAAACTTGATGGTACTGTGGAAATGACAAGCTGCATGGCAGCTGCCTTAAGCCAGCAGTTCCTTATTGTTTTGCCAAAACCGTATCCTCAGTGGAACTTTGCTCATTATAATATCATTATAATGCTAAACTACACCTCCATCCCAAAAGTTACCCACCTCTGAAGTGTGACCACCCCTCACTGAGCATGCACTCTGAATTTCCTCTGGTTGGTACCTTTAAAAGCAAAGCGAGGAAATTTTAAACCAATTATAATGAAGGTATGTATGACTAGAGTCTCTCAAGCTCCACCTGAAACTAAGAAAATAGTATAAAATAGCCTAAGAGAGGGGGGATGTTAGGGAAGATACCACTGCAAACAAGTTGGAAGGGTACCATCACAAACCATCATTGACTTCTGGGACCAATTGATGGGCTGAGCCTCTCTTCCCCCCCATAGGGACACCTCTTGGGTGAGATTCAAACCTTCCCCAGGAAACTTGGAAAATCTCTAGAGAGCTGTTTTTCTCTCTCTTAATGTGTTTGTAGTTTTGTGTTCTTGAGTACCTGCATTCAATTTTGCAGACAGTATACTTATCACTGGCAATCCAAGAGAACCTGTACTCTGTTATTTCAATAAACTGTACCGTTCATTAATCCAGTTGGGATAGTCCTCGTTGAATATGACCAAGTGTGGCCATGTAAGTTCATTTAAACATGACTAGACGGGAGGTGCATTGCACTATAAGTGGATCGGTGATTAACTACAGAGGAGAAATCACAACACCCTTATAAAACCTCATTAATAAAGATTTCAGTGTATGCTGATATGGAAAAAATTGCCACAGTCAGTGAAGACATAATTGTGTGTACACCCTCAAATTGGCTTTTCTCAGTGGAGAGGATGTAGTGTGGCAGCTAACTGGAAAAGATAATTTTCTTTGGGAGTAACTATTTCAGCTCAGGTTGTGAACTGTAATAGCTCAGTCTGGACTCATACATTTTGTACAAACAAGATGAGTGCTGCAAAGATTTTCAAAGTTCACCATAGAAACAGACCAAATTAGCTGCCTCTATTCCTTTTCCCCCTTCAGGGACTCTATCAGTCTTTGTATATTAGAAAATGAAAACCTATGAAACTACTGACAGAGCACTAGAAAAATTCCTGAGATAGTGCAGGAAAAATGAAGTTTCAATGCAGTATGGGAATAATTTTCCATTTATTTTCTTACCCATACACTCACAGTGAAAAAATGTTTTTATTATTTCACTAAGACATTAAATATAAATAAATAAATATGTATTTCTGGACCATCCTATCTTGTACCATGATGACAAGTATGGGGTGCTTTTCTTTGTTCAATTCCATTAATCTTTTTCTGCTGCTCCTTGTTTTATCTATTTACATAAGCAGGATAGAAAAGTATGGAAGACTTTCTATTGAAACCTTCAGATTTCTTGTATCCCCTGAGGATTGTTTTAGAGATAACAGGAGTTGTTAACTGAACTTTGTTTGTTTCCTAAGCAAATGATGGCCCCAATTCTATAAACTCCATATGCATGATTTCCTTGTTAGTTTGCAGGAACAGACCCTTTAGACAATTGCAAGCAAAAGCTTTTTCTATTTAATTAGGAAACCACAAAAGCATGAGGCAGTCCTCCAGGAAAAAATAATTGCACAAGTCAAGGGAACTCTTTAACTGGAGTGATTATAGGGTTCCTGAATATGAGGAAAGTCACAAATTCAGTGTAGTAGATATTCCTTTGGTGCCATAAATACATTTTTCTAAAAGGTTTACCCTGTAGCAACGCAGTTTGTTATCTCCTTTAAAAAAAAAAACAAAAACAAACAAAAAAACCTCCCACCTTCTATTTCTCTGTGGAAAACTTTGCAAAGCTTTGTATTTCAAAACAGATCTGCTTTCACATCATATTTGATGCAAAACTATTTTAATAGGGCATTGTAGGTAGGAATATATATGAGAGAGAGAAAAATCTTTAATTTATCTAATTCTATTCTGTTTATCTAATATATAGACATATCTATCTTAATGGAGTATTTCACTGAGAACATTCAGGAAATGCCCTCTTCATGCCCTTTTCAAGATTCAGTATATAACTTTCAGATTCTTGAAAATAGTACATGGTGTTTGTAGGAAAAAATAATACATTATTATTTCATTACATTATCTGAATATCAAATTATTCTGGTTCTAAAATGATACAAGGTACCTATCTTAACTCTCCAATCAGCCATAATCACTAACATGTTTTACTTTTGTGAACTAAGTGTGGGGTACATCTGGGAAATTCTGATGAAGCTGCACCAAGATCTCAAAGGAAAATTTTTATTTATACATTGAGGCAAAGCTCTTTTCATATTCTGTCACCCTATTAGTTGGACTAGTAGAAAGGGAATGAAATGAAATAAAGAATTTTCTCTCCACCAGAGCAGCATTTTAGAAAAAAGCCATCTCCTCTGCTCCTTCAAAAACAAAGAAATGGTACCCTTCTTCTCCTCCTCCTGCTTAGTCCCATGCTCTTCCTGCTTAGTTCCATGCTGTGCTGGGTTCTGACAGTACAAATGGCACCCTCTTTGAACCACACTATGCCAGGCAGCTGCCCATCCAATGGTCTCTGCTGATGCAGGCAAAAGCCTCTGTTACTCTCAGGCAAGCTGTGGCTTCAGCAGTCTGACTGGGAAGGGTTAGAAGAAATGTGGAGAAATAGGAGAAAATGTGTTGCTTAAAAGTGAGAGCTGATATTCCAGCCAAAGAATATGTGACTGCGGGAACTGAACTGAAAATCAAACAGAGGCCTGTTGGATCCATGCCAAAATCTAGCTTCCACTCTGAGATCTGATCATTTACTGCAAAACTAAAATATTAGGCAAGTATGTGCAATCAGTCATCCGTAGGTACATAGTCCACAGTTTTACAAAGAATTTTTGTCTTGAATGATGAATTTTCAAATACCCTTAAAACAGTCAAATCAAAGCTAATTTCCATTAGGATTAGGCTATCTGCCTACCCCTCAGTGAGGTCCACAGTACTTTAATGCTAAATTTCACATTTCAAACTTAATCTTTTACAGCTCTAGGGCTAGTCAGGGAAGGTCAGTCACAGCAGTTCTTTTGTAAAAGAAGAAAAGCTTTCTTTATGGTTTTGAGTTCCAACATCTCCAACCATCGGAAACGCTGCAACATTCCAGCAAATTCACCAGTATACCAGTGTACGAGTGGAAGGTTTTATCCCCCTAAATAAATCTTTCTTAAGGGTGTGACAATCTGAGAAATGTGATGTAACAGAAAAATGTCTAGCCACAGAGGCAGCTGGCAGACCTCCTAAATTTTGTCCTTCTTATTGCATACACATTATTGTGGACACCTGCACAAAAACATTGTTTTATTTGCCCTAGTTACTATCCAGCAGTACTCACCTATTTCAAATTTATTGTAAGTGCTTCTTATATATGTGTTGCTAAAACATTATAGCATAAATAAACCAGAGAAAGAAATCAGCTGTTACAATGAATGTAGAGGTGGAATACATTCTGACTCTCCAACAGTATCTAATAACACGGGTTTTGGGGGGCAGGGGGGGCGGGGGGAGGTAAGAGATCAATTAAATATTAAAAGTAAGAGCAAAAATTAAAATACTCACTATGTGAGGAAGGCAACAATGAAACACACTATTTTCTCAGGAAAACCTTGTTAAAACATTCACGCTCTTTCAGAAACACATGTATATGTAGGATAAGAACCGTTATCTGCATTGGGAACATCGCTGTTACCATGAAGAAGTTTAATTGGTAGAACTGATAAGTATATATTTATGTTAGTGTGATAGTGTCTTATAGATCCCTGAGGCTGATTTTTATTCTCAAGCATCAGGAGATAGAAGATTATTGGATTCATGACACAAGCCAGACCCACCTTTGCCTGGAGGTAAGGTGAAAAGAGAGAATAAAAAGATATATCAAGTATACAGGATGTGTATAAAACAGAAGATTTCACTCTGATAGGGCAAAAACTGTCTTTCTTCCCCATCTGCCCCATTTATATGGCACCTCATACTACAGATTCTGATCCAGCAGGGTGTTAGCTTCTATTACTGTCTAAATAAGCAGCAACAATAGTCAAAATGGTTTATAACCACCCTGCACATTTTTAATGACAGAGGTTATAGAGCAATTTATAGATTTTGAAGTGGCATCACTCAGGACTTGAATTATTTTGAACATCAAAAATTTTTACCTGTAAATTAAGAAACACCATGTTAGAGTTCAGCTTTAGAAATTTTGATCATTTGTAACTGGTGTCAGCAGTTCTATAATATCCATATATGTGTGTGTCTCTGTGTGTGTGTGTGTGTGT
>NW_010295028.1:0-24534 GCF_000700745.2 Antrostomus carolinensis
TGCTGGGCCCTGGTGAAGGCATCTGCCCGTGCACCGGCTCACACGTTGAACCCAGGTGTTGGTGTTGGTTGTTGTCTCGTGAAGAGAGCAGCAGGCAGGCCAGAGGCCACCATCCAGAGTCAATTTCCAGTGGTGAACACAAGGCATCAAATGATCTCATCAACACTGAAGAGCAGCGCTGGCTCCTTAGCCTGCCCGTCTGCAGCCAAAGGTCATGTGTGCGTGGGTATTTGTCATGTCCAGTGTTTATGGATAATATTCAGGCACTGTTGTGGCCAGATAAAACAATCCCAGAGACACTTCTTTAAAAAGAAAAACTTTCTCTCTGTTTTTATGCAACAGACTCATCCGTTTATCTCAAACCACGGTTAAGATTTATTTCCCTGGCATGGAGTCTGGGATTAAATACATATCGATGGATACCCACATGCCCACAGAGCTATGGAAGGACTTCAGGGGGCATTTAAATGGAGCCGTGTTACGTGCAATGAATCTTCTTGCTTCCCCTAATTCATGTACAGTAAGCATGGGCATGTCATAAAGGCCCGAGAGGAAATAATTGCCAAGTTTTGGTGTCCAAAATTAAAAACAAACCAAACGGTTGCTCCTAGTTAACTTGTATCATCTCTATGACCAAGAAAATACGACTTCCACACAACAGGAGTATCCCTGCCCCATGTGAGTGCTGAGCCCGAGCAGCTGATCAGCGTTGCTGCCCTCCCTAGCCCCCCGTCACCCCCCGCCTTCCCCCTTTCGCTCGGCTCTGACCAACCTGCACTAAATCCCTTTTCCACACGCTAGCTGGGGTCTGCGGTGGTTCATGCTGCACAGGCACACTGCTGTTTTACCTGTCAAAAGCCTTCAGGTAAGCAAGATAAACACTTGCTGAGGAACTCGGGCAGTATTCTGGGCAGCAGAAAGTGAAGTATTCATGTATCATAAAGATTTTCCAGGCTGTTTTTTAACATTTTAATTTGAACAATCCGAATTCCTAATAGTCTCTCATTTTGTTTTAATACAGGCGTATACAGTTTTTTAAACTCAGCTGTCTTTTTGGTGTCTGTTTGATATTTCATAGGAGAAGGGGTACACATGCGTGTCTGGTCTGATAAGTGAAGGTCACTGCATTTCACTATCAGACACTTAGAATGGAAGATGTGGCTACATCATCTGTCCCATGTCTTGTGGTGATGTAGCTCAACCATTCCTTTCAATATATAAAAGGGACTTACAGGAAAAACAGAGGGAGACTTTTTACCAGGGCTTGTATTGACAGGACAAGGGGCAATGGTTTTAAACTCAAAGAGAGTAGATTTAGGTTGGACATAAGGGAGAAATTTTTTATAATGAGAGTGGTAAGACACTGGCACAGGTTGCCTGGAGAAGTTGTGGATGCCCCATCCATCCCTGGAAACATTCAAGATCAGGTTGGACGGGGCTCTGACCAACCTGATCTATCTGAAGATGTCCCTCCCCTTGGCAGGGGGGTTGGACTAGATGACCTTTAAAGGTCCCTTCCAACCCCAACCATTGTACAATTCCTTTGAATGCCAAGAAGCTTCTCATGCCTGGTCCTGGTTTGTGTGATTCATCTGGCAGCAAGAGTGTGGCTCCAGGCAGTGCCGCTGTGGAGGGGTTAACGTGTACAGATACACGGTTGTGCCAGAGGCTCCTTTCTTATTGATCACAGAAGGTACCAGCTGACACAAGTGGATGCACCATTGTACTGAGTAATTCATGGAGAAGGATACTGTAAGGAGATTACAGACGACGTGGAAGCTCAGAGGAGGGGAAGTGTGCAGCGAATGGCTCCCTGCTCCACAAGGTCTGCTGAAGGCCCAGGGCTGAAACTCCGGTCTTTCTTGCTGCCTACATTTAACATCTTTAAAATCTTGTATCAGTGAGTGTTTTGCCAGGCTTTTTTCCTCTATGAACAGAACTTCTTAAAAATTTAATCACTAAAAAAAAAATGTCATTCCTCCATTGTAATACAGAGGAGAAAGTAAAGAAATCCACACAGCAGGAAAGAGTCTGGAACATGTGGCAGGATGTTTTACTCATATCACAGTATTTTGCACTTATTATAGTGTCTTTGATCCAGTGGCCTTGGAGTATTTTATGAGTTATGAATGATCTTTGGTATTTTCCTTTCCCACTCCTGATGAAAAAAGCTTTGTCTTCATTTTTCTGCCGGAGCAAACAGATTTGCTGAGATTGTGCTCAAATTGTAAAGCCAGGAACAAAACCAAGACTGCAGCTCCGGTCACTGCGCTCCCCCCTCCGTGTCTTCGTTTAGACCCATCTCTCCTTTGTGTCAACATTTCCAAAAAGGGACAGAGTCCAAAAAATAGTCATTAAAAAACACAAGTCAGCCCCTACGATTACATGATAGAAATTGTAAAGACCCCAGATAACAGGAGGATGGGCAAGGAATGAATACACAGGGTACATTATTAAACCCTTTGAAGCACACTGGATTATGTTTGCACATAACGCACCTGCTGTGATGCTAAGGACTACGATCTGTCTTTGTTAACATGCTGTCCAAATTTCATCAGGAACATATTTTTCATTAAAATACTTCAGTGGAGCTGGTCTCTGAGGCATCTGGCTAGCGGCGGATGAAATGCCGGGTTCCTTGCCATTGAAGTTGGTCTCCCTGGAGAGTGAGAAACTAATAACAGAAGGGACAGGAGAAAGAGGGAGCAGACGAATACTCGTTTAGCCCACAACTGTAACGTTGAGAACAAAATTAATTTAGACACGGAAGGATACAAAGAGAGAGTGACCTTTAATTGCCGATCTGTAGCGCCAGCTGCCGCTGTGATAAACAAACGCGGAGCGTGCAGCTGGATCTCTCTCACCTGAGCACAGACCCCAGCTCGCTGCTGTGCTGAGGTGGCCCTCACGGCTGAAACATGAAAGGCATCCGTGACAGGAAGGTCGGGCAGGGAAAAGCATCCTGGCCTGTAAAAATGGGATTACCTGTTTTCCAGCTGCTGGCAGCTGTGCAGAAAACACTGGTACATGTAGTGATGGGCAGCGTCAAAGGCTGCAGGCAGCTGCCCGTGCTTCACCAGGCCAGAGCCACCACATTGACTGCAGCCATGAGCTGAAACCAATCAGCTTGATTTTACCCAAACCAAATTAAGGGTATTTTTATGAAGGGCACCACCACCAGATTGGCTGTGTTGGTGGTTTTTAGTGGGCATAAGGTGGTATGTTGGTCTGTGGCTCTCCCCCCACTGCCAGCACAGTTGGGTTGGGAAGAAAATGTCTTTTTTTTTCTGTTGGCATAAAACCAAGATTGTGTAGTAGCACATATTGTCTACAGACCACCAGGTGTGAAAACAGAATGGCTGCATACCGAATTCTCTCTCTCCTCTGCGTAGGGAGGGAGAGATGTGACATTGTGTGTGATTTCTATCTGTGCAAAATATGCTAAAGGTCTCCTCATGCTGATATTGAAATGACCTCAAGCTTCCTAACAGGAGCAGTAATAATATCCTGACTCAGAAATAGATGCACATAAGCAACAGAATTCTCTGTTTATCCTCATCCACACTGGCAAAGAAGAATTAATTGTGAAACCCTCAAAGTAGTGCTGGCTGGAATACAAGCCAGTCATCTGTTATGGATGAACAAGGTAAGGGCCAAAATAGTAATAGACATATTTGATGGGAAACTTCATAAAGCTGGAAACAGAGAAAGTGGAATGTGTCCTTTGGAAAATGGTACCTCTGCATTGTTCAAAAAAATTTCTCAAGATGTCAAAAAAAAAAAAAATGGTAGCACTGGCTGGAAAAAAATACAGTCTTGATTGAAGAACAGACAAGAATACTGATAATTTAACTACAGAAGGCATTTAAATTAATAAAAACAAGTAGAAAAAATTTAAAATTCTCATGAATTGGTAGAAATCAGAAGTAAAAAATAAAACTGGTAAGAAGATGAGACCTGCAGCCAGTGATGTCAAGTGATAAAGATTTTTCTGATTTTAATATATATTGAAAGAAAATAATAGTAGTTATTCTACTGACCTACTGCTATGTGAAAAATTTGACTTGTCAATTAGAATACAAAAGAAACACAGATGTTCAATAAATATTTCTGTTCTGTTTTGAGGTGGAAAACAGATGATAGAGCCATATTCCAGGATGGCAGCAAAATACTTTCTGTTTCAGTGCAAGCCTGAGAATGTGAAATAAGAGCAGCTCCAGTTAAACAACTTAAAATCAGCAGCTCAGGATAAACTTGCACCCAACAACTGGTAATATCATTTTTCCAATCAGTTAGTCTGTAGATGTTGTGGAGGTTTCAGACCACTGGATGAATACTGACATGTGGGGTTTTATTGGTTTGGCTGACTTGTCAAGTGAGAGCAGCCCTGGCTGATACAGACCTGTCAGCCTTACCCTGATTCCAGACACAGGGATGGAAAAGCTGATAATACAAAGGGAAAGTACCACCACCAATGCCACTTGACAAAGGTTGGTGGAAAATGTATATCAGATAAAGTTACAAGTTGGGTGAGTAAAGGTAGCAATGTGATAACGTAATAATACTTGACATTTCCATAGAACTTTTGGTTTCGTAACCTCTGACATTTCCATCAAGGACACTTCTGCAAAACTAGCACAGCATGCATTAAAAGGATTAAATGTTGACTAATTGGTCTCAAAATGTCCTTTTAATGTGTCATATTTATCTAAAGATTTAAGCATGGATTAGGTTTTAGCAATTAAAAGCTTTTATCAGAGACGTAAAAGAGGATGTAACATCATCACTGCTCAAGTTTTCAGACAACACAAAAATTGGGAGGATGGTAAGTCCTGAAGACAGGTCACTATCACTGACAATCTCTGAGTAGGCTGGGCTTTAGTGAACAACACATATTTGAATATAGCTCCCATAAAATCACATATCTAGGAACAAAGACTGTAGGGCATGCTTTATGGGATGTGCAGCTTCATCCTGGGTACTCTTACTTTACGAAGATCTGGAGATCATACTGAATTGTTAGCTAATCTTGAACTCTCACTATCACAACCATTAGTTCGTGCCTCTGCCCACAGGTTTGAGCAGAGAAAGATGTCACCTTACTTTTACAAGTCTTGTCACTGTCTTACCTGGAAGTATTACGACTAAGCACAAGAAATATGACCTCAATCATATTGCTATGAGGAAACACAAAACTGGGGAGAGAATAGTTACCCTTGATATCTTATAAAAATAAAGAGATGATCAAGTGAAACTCATCTATCACTATGAGAAATAATCACACAACCATAGCACAAAGGACAACCCCTGAGGAAGCAAATCTGCAGGAAAGCAGCTGTAAGCTGCCAGGAAAGCTGGAGGGCAGGCTTAATCAGGTGAAGCCCTGAGCCTTTCCATCCACACTGTTGGTTCACAGCCCCACTGTGGTTCAGCCTCATACTTTTAATACTGTGCTTAGGAAAAGTCCAGCTCCGGACACCCACTGGGAAAGCAGGCTGCAGTGCACTTAGCCTAGTGCAGTTTTATAGGAGACCACTCTCAAACCCCACTTTCCCTCTTTCTTAAGATACCCACAGGAGTGAGAGTCCAGTAGAAGGCTGACACTAAGTCACATTCACTTCTGAGCGACGTGGATGGGGAGTGAACTGAGCACGTGTTAGCACGAGCATGCAGCCTGTATGTGATGGCTGGGAGTATAAAAACCAGGGTAATTAGTACTTTTGCAATAGCTTTTCTTTGTCCAGTGCTGGTGTTCACAGTTTCAGCTGGTTATTAGGTAACTATGGAAAACTTTGGCAAGAGCAGAAAATAGGACAATGTGGTGGGTGGGCAGAAGGTCTCCGTATGATTTATTTGTTTAAGAAACAGTTACGTTCCAGGACACCAGGCATGAAGGGAACTCACCCTTAATGGAGGACTTATTTAATATAAGCTCCAGTGGCTAGAAACTGAAGCTAAACAAAGTCTGATTATATACACTGAAAACATTTTTACAACAGGTAATAGGCATTGGAATAATTTGTCAAGAGTTGCGGTGGGATTTCCCAGAAGTTGCAATCTCTTGTTGTTCCTAAAAGAGGAGTTCTACTTCAAACGCAAATTAAGGGAAGTCCTACAGCTTCTGTTACCCAAGAGGTCAAGCGAGATGGTCATAATAGTCTCTTCTGGCCTTGTACCCTATAAATAGATTAGAGTCTCAGTGGAAAAAAATTATCCTTATCTCAGGCTTTCCTAAAACACTGTGGAAAAAACAATAGGAATGCAGAAAGATCAGAAATATTTGCTTTGCAACAATTGTGCCTAGTTTGGTATTTCTACTGAAGAGATCAAAACATATTGTGATCTTATTCCAGAATGTCTTTTAACCTCTTCCTTCTTGCTTTCAGAGCTCAGCCATACCCAATACACCCATTTTCAGAGCCGTTAGCTAGTCAACACTTGATAATTATATCAAAGGTTGGGTTTGAAGTTGGTGGGAGTTTTGCCATTCTCATTTAATGGGTGGATCAAACCAGAATAGCTTTGCAATTTAAGGACACACCTCAAATTCTCCATCCGATATGAAGTGAAACAGGGGAATTATGCCACACACACACACACACAATGGCTAAGTCTGGCTGAAAAAACAGATGTTTCTCATATACCTTGACAAATACTATTGTATTTAGGCAACATTTGAAAATAATTCTACCTACATGAAATGAATCATTAAATAGTCACAGTACAAATGCCATACCAGTAGCAGACACAAATTTATTCTGTGCAACTGTGCTACCTTTATTGTTCTTTGCAAAAAGAGAATACTTCACACAACATATATCCTCCTGCAAATTTTTTGGTTTAAAGAAAATAGCAAATACTTTCTTTGAGTCTCTGGAAGTATTCTGTGTGTATGAAGCAAGGGACACCGGAGCACCGATTTGTTTTGAGTGTTTACTTCAAAAATACAGTGAAACAGCATTTAGATTATATTAATCCTCTCCTTTAATTACTGATACCATTTTGATGATAATTCATCATCAGTTAAGTGAAACCCTCCAAGTACATAAAATACTTTGAATTGAACAAAATAGTGCAAAATGTCTAAACAATCTGAACCTTATGCTCAGAGCAGGACTAGATTCACCCAAGTGCTGTGGCTATTCCCGTAGTAGCACCCCCTTTTACCTTGAACTTGCTGTCCATCATTGCTGTGAGCATGGCAGAGCTGGGTTTAATGTGCTCCTTCATCAGTGGGAATTTGAAGTCACAGTTCACTGGGGAAGCAGGAGACCCAAGACCCGAAGCAGGGTGGTTTCTGTCAGGTCTACCTCTCACATGTATGTGCTAACTAGCAGGCTGTGGGATTTTCTGAAACTTGTTTCCTCACTCACTCACTCCTCAAGTTTTTGTGTTTTGGTACTTTTTTTTTTTTTAATATTTGAATAATACTTTAATTCTAAACCACAAAGAAAAATAACTCTCAAGCCTGCTAGCCAGGAAAACTACCTGGAAGTATGACACTTGGGCCTCTGCTCCAAAAAGTGTGTATTTCCTTAAAGACTAATGTTGCCAACAGACATGCTCAGAATATCCTGAGTACCTGCAGCTCATTCTTGGGAGAACAAAATGATAGTGGAAGCCTTCCCAGCAGCAGATGACCTGAAACTAGAGTGTCTTGCATTTCACATGAATGCCTGAAGCACCCAGAATGAGGATGAAATGGGAGCCTGTAGACTAGGAGAAGCAATGTAACTGTCAGATTTGTGAATCTAGCTCAGAAAAAAAACATCAGCAAGGGGGTTCCTCCCAAAGAAAACAATTAATTCACATCAAATGCACAAGCAATTTTGAAACAGCCATTCCTACCTTTGCAGTGTGTATTTTGAAAAAACTGTCCAGTGGCAAACAAGAGCCTCCCAGGCTTGAGGCAGCAGGAACTTGTACCGTTGGCAAAAGGCTCCTGCTGTTTCCCACTACTGTTTTTATGAATTCAATGACAATACTTCCATTAATTTTACAATAAGCACAGTCAAGCCCTTTGGACGAACTTTTTAAGTCCCGTTAGAAGAATTGAGCATTGAAGAGTTTAGCTAATCAATATGCAACCAGTAGTGATTATTAAAGATACAATTCTAAAGACTTCCAAATACACATACACACATATGTATGTATTCCTGAAAAACAAAGGCAAAGGAGAAACAAGGAAACAGATTCCGGAGCAGGGCTCCTTTTCTGCCAGGGGTATAAAAAGGCCCATGCTTTCAAATGAAAAACATAATCATCATTTAAGACTGCTCCACAAAAAACAAACACTTTTTGAACAGACCTGTATAATTGGGCAACCCTGGCAAAATAATGTTCCTGTATCATGATACAAATATTCTAGGAATAATCAAAACACTAAAGGAAATTAGTTAATGTAAGCACCTTCTGTATTAAACTGGAATGATCTGTGAGAATGGCAGCTCCCGTATTTTCCTCTCCAATAACCTTGCTTCAGTACAGTCAATACATTTTTTTTACTGTTAGTACCAATGGAAACAGGACCGGGCAATGAAAGTTTAGGACGGTGAGATATACTACCTTGATACCAGGCACCCATCAATCATAGAAACATAGAGTGGGTTGGGTTGGAAGGGACCTTTAAAGGTCATCTATTCCAACTCCCCTGCAGTGAGCAGGGACATCTTCAACTGGATCAGGTTGCTCAGAGCCTGATCCAGCCTGATCTTGAATGTTTCCAGCGATGGGGCATCTACCACCTCTCTGGGAAACCTGTTCCAGTGTTTCACCATCCTCATTGTAAAGAATTTCTTCCTTGCCATCATCTAGTCTGAATCTACCCTTTTGTTTTAAAACCACTAGCCCTTGCCCTATCGCTACAGGTCCTGCTAAAAAGTTTGTCTCCATCTTTCCTATAAGCCCCCTTTAAGTGTTGAAGGGCTGCTATAAGATCTCCCCGGAGCCTTCTCTTCTCCAGGCTGAACAGCCCCAACTCTCTCAGCCTGTCCTCACAGGAGAGATGTTCCATCTCTCTGATCGTTTTCATGGCCCTCCTCTGGACCCGCTCCAAGTCATCCATGCCTTTCCTGTGCCAAGGACTCATTTGTTCTCCCGACAGCTGCCTCTCAGTATGGGATCAGATACATGATTTCTGTTGTCTTTCAGCTGGGCAAACACGTTCAAATCTGTCACACACGTTTCCAGTGCTAGCACAGGATATAGGCTTGGCTCGGACTCGGACTGGCTGCCTCATGAAACTGGTGCTTGTGTAGACATCTATAGTTTTGTGATTTTGGCCTGGGATGGGTCACAGGCTACTCTGCAACAGAACCAGGGCATTCTAATTACATCCAATTATGCATTTTAATTGAAAAATCAAAACTATCTTGTACGTTTTGGATACAAAATGAGACAGCAAAAATATTTACTTTAAAAATCTGCCCCACAGAACCACAAGATTTTGATGTGTAAAGATTTTAAAGCTGCCCAAAACATTTAGGAAGGAAAAAAAATCACAACATAACAGTCTGTTTAAGAAAAATTTTTAATTTTTTTACTTTCTAGTAGTAATTGTCTCATTTTCTCACGTGTGTTTAAATTCTAAACTGGCTATACAATTTACCCTACAGATTTCTTCCCTGTAGAAACTAAAAAGTCAAGGAATAATCTTGGGAAAGAAAAGCTCGAGAAGGGACCATCATTCTAAATAGGCTGTATTATTATTGCTTAATTAAGATAACAAAATGCTCAGGGTTGGAGCAACAGAGGCAGGGAGCGTACACTTGACATTTCATTTCTGGTTTTGTCCTTTCTGCAGAAGACATGCCCCCTTCTGGGGAGAGGTTCAGGCCCATAAAGCACTGGTCTCCCTTGAGAGGTTTGGGTATCGGGCAAAAGAAACAGCTGTCGCAGAGCAGCTTTTTGCTTCTGAATTTCTCACTTTTCAGTCCCTGCTCAGATGCGTGATGCTTGGCGTACCTCGCATAGATCTCTCCTGTGGGTTGTAGGGAGGATGAAGAAAAGCAGCAAGCCATCAGGCTCCTGAAGAGATTGTTAACATAGTAAGAATAGTGTGGAACCAGTTCCTTCAGCTGTGTCAAATACAGTAGTTTTAGCACCTTCATGAAACAGAGGAAAACTGCCCTAAATAAAGCACTGCATAAAAGCTTGCTCATGACAAGGATAAGAGGACACAATTCCCTGGATCTAAATGAGCATCCTACAAACAAAAACCATCATCACTGTAGGGATCTCTGCACTGAACTCCTTAGCGGCAGGCTCTTAATCCTTGTCTAAGTAACACTGAAATAGTTCTGAAAATATTTTCAGGCTCTTGAGAAGCCTTTTTCTCCTTTTCTGTGATGTCAGTTTGGCCATTACAAGCACAATGCAGTTACCCATCTGTTGTCCTTGCCCATACCTTGAATGTTGTTATTTATTAAATCTGGTCACTTCAAAATGACAAAAATGTAAGTGACGTGGATCGTAAACATCCACTTACCGTTATTACCATAACAGATCTTCAAGTAATGTAACAACTCCACTGGAGTTATGAAAACTGAGGCTATCGAATTGCATTCAGTGTGAACACAGGGTGAGGAACACCAAACAATATGATACCTCGTGACTATTAAACACAGGGTGACAGCCTTCTTCCTCCCTTCGATATTGAGAGCATATTAATTTCCACATACAAGATATAAGCAAATGAACTCTCTCTCCGAAACAAGTAACAGGCTGATGAAAGAAACGAATGATCCTTCATTAGAAGTACAAGATAAAAACCAAGCACATTAAAACACAGAGTCTGCTAGAGTGACAGGAGGCTACTCCACTCTGCTACGTCAAGACAGGACAGAGAAAGGGCACCCAAAGTGCAACACAGTGGGACAGGAAGGAAGATGGTAAGGAAAGAGAAGGGAGGAAGTCTGTGATAACAATGCTTCTATCCGAGACATCAGCATAAGACATGACAAAATAAATACCATGTTTTCTGGATTCACATAACATATGTTTATCTCTCCTGCAGCAGCTTCTTTCTGTCTCAAAAGTACAAGAACCCCAAGATCCTCTCTTAGAAAACTGCTAATCACTTCAGGCAGAAGGAGTTATTCTACACTGATTTGTTCCTTATACCTCAGTACACACCAAAGTAATGTTTCTTATCGCTACGGATACATCTGTCTGCTTTGCTGCTCTAGACATAAACAAAGTGAAACCGGAGTATGCAGTAACCTGTCTTCTGGGTGCTGACCATCACGGCAGACTACAGGGATATTCTCTCCACTTTCACTTGTGTGGAATCTTCATCTGACTCCTCTTGAAATGAGAAACTACAGAGCGCATCAAATAAAACTTGAAACATGAGCTGCCCAGCTTGAGACAATTAACATGCTTCTGACTTTAGTGATTCCTATTTCCTTTCAGTTCCATGTAAGAGGATTCAGCACTTGAAATACCTGAGAACTGGAAAGCATTGCAATATTCATCACTGTTGCAGCTGACTAACAAAATAAAAAAAAATCAAAGTCAGTTGTGGAATGGTTCCATCCTCTGCTCTCTTGTTCAAGTGTTACGTGACAAACTGTACACAAACTAGATTAGCTTTGTGTCAGAAATAAATTTGGGTAGAATCTCAAGCCTTCCACTGAATCATCTCTGCAAAGATGGCCCATCTTTTCAGCAAGAAGCAGCCTAGAGAAAGCAAAAGAATACATGCTGTATTACTTGAGGACAACAGGATAACAAAGGTGTTATTGAACACAGCAATTACTACTTACCTTTCTTTGGCTAAGAGAACAGACATCCCCACCAGCTTAGCAAACTCGTCAGCTGTCAGAGAACCCTTTTCAGATACCTGTCAAAACACAAACACACAAATAAACAAACTATGGCATTAAAAGAACAATGAAATTCTCAGCTACTGAATCAGGACTAGCCTTGTGAAGTGGTAAATTGATAGTAAATCCCTAGTGAAGACAACTAATTTGTTTTATTTAAAAAAAGTATAAATAATTATGAGTATTTCCCCTTAAAAATACCTCTTCTGAATTTGAGTTTATTGGGATTTAAAATATCCCCACTGCCTACAGAAAAATACCCAAACCTTAGTATTCCACCCTGTATTACAGCATACTCATATTCAGGTGACACAAAAGACAGGTTCAGTTTTGGGACTCAAAACTTTGGTCCCGTGTCTCAACCACACTAGCTGACACATGCTAAAATGAAACCTCACACAGGTTGGACATGTGGATGCTAAAAATATCAGATATGAAGTCCAGACTTACTACTGCATTGAATTTCCCAGACAGACATGTTTTATTACCCTACCATTCTTCCATTTCTCCACTGCTTCAGATTCAAGAAGACTTGTAAATCCAGATGTAGTTGCCATTTCCTGCTTCCCACAGAACTGGGTGGGGAGAGGTCTATTCTGCATCATTCTCAGCAGCCGCCTTTTTACAGAAACTCAAATTAAATTAGTCCTAACTTGAGATTTTATGAAGCTAAGTGACCAAATCTGAGTAATGGAAGTCAGCTATACAATCTAATATACATATTAGTGATTAATTATCTTTCCTTCCCAAAGCACTACTCTTATCAAGGGTGACTTTGGGTTCCTTCGACTTCCATGTATTTCCTGTCTTCACCAGCTGTTTAAAACCACATCTCTCTCCTGTCTGAAGCCCTGTGACTTCCTTTCACCACTTCTTAGGAGTTACATGTTACTGTACATTATACATTCAGTACAACATGCTTTTGGTCACAAGTCTGATCTCGCCTTCCCTTTCCCTTATGGGCTGGCCTTCCTCATTCAAAGCCTCTCCCTTACATTTTTCTTTGAAGTCAAAGTCTCAAATTACGAAGATTTAATTTAAAAGGCACTTCAGTAATAAATCCACCATCTGTTGCTCTTTGCAGTTGACCTCATTTGTTATCAAGAAAAGGTTTTTCCTTTCCTTTCAAATCAGTAAGAATTCTTATTGAAGGCAACAAATTAATTAGAAATCAAAAATAATCAGAAAAAAATTAAAATGGACTAGATATTTTTCTGTAAACATAAGAAAATAAACTTTAAAGATTAACATGTATTGAAAGATTTAAGCATTTTAGTTTTGATAATTTAGGATGGGATCTTTGAGATGACTAGATAATTTCTCTTATCTAAAAATCTTTTTGATGGGAGAAAGCTATTTGGTAAAAATCATGCAAAATGCACTGAAGAATCTATCTCATGTATCAAGTGAGAACACGTCCGTGATAGCTCTATTTTTTCTTGACTGCCCAAGTCAAAGTCCTCTTTGACTCTGAAGTTTAACTTTGGATACACTGAGACTTCACACAACTTTATGAAAACCAAAAAATTACGTCCCACTGATAAAGACACAGGAAAGCACACCAAATAACAGGGTAGCAGGACTTTAAAGAGTACAGAGGTAGCAAGACTACAAAGGTTTACCACACTGAGCAATCGATACTATTTTTTTTCCTGATGAAGCTAGATTAATTCTATATGCTCTACTCTCCAACTGAGCACCGTTCACAGCAGCAAACTCAGTACAAGATGTTACACGTGCAATGTGCTCTTTTATGAAATAAACCCAAATCAAACAACTGCCAATACCAACATTTAGTGCTACTTTTACTGCTTTCAAGCACTTTGTGTACTTTGTCTTTAGTCCACTTTTGTTAATTTAAGTGCTTAATACAAGCCATGAATTTTATCCTATAGTGCAAAAGATCTGTAGGAAAGTTGAAGGTTAATGAGGTTTGAAAAGAGATGGAAAAGTGAGAAAGCAGTGACTAACATTATTGCCTGCACAGAACTTTAAAGATTAAAAGTGCTATTTAAGTATTACTGTTAGAAGACTTGGAAGAGGAATAATTTCTATTTCAAAACCTCAAAAGGAAATCCTGTACCACAAGTTTTTATACCTCGTGTTTAAATTTCCCCAGCACAGTTGGAACATTGAAGGAAATGAAGTACACTTACTGTCTCTAAAGCAGAAGCTACCATTTCCTCTTCATTATGAGACTGGAGTTCAATCACCATCACACCACTGTCAAATATCCGAAGCCTAAAATCAAAAGAGAGAGTCAAAGTAACTAAAAACCCTGTGCACATCACCTATGGTCACACTGCTAATGTATCCACACCTATAACCACATTACAAAAGGGAAAAAAAAAGAAAAAAAGAAAGAAAGAACTTAATATTAAAAACATCTTCAAAATCTTAAGAGGCTGAAAAGAGCAGGGAATAATCTGGGTTTAGTTAAACACTTTTCCCGGTCTGAAAAAAAACTGTTGGAAGTGAAAAGATTGTCTTCCTAGCAAAGTGAACCAGAGTTAAGGATTCCTGTTTTAATGTAGAGTGGATGTTGGTGCATACAGCAGCCTTCTTTAAGCGAAGGATGACTTTGTTAAAAAATATATATCTACCACAGGTAAAATGTTAAGTCATTCAAGCACCATGGCGAGAGCCATGTTTTATAAATACATCTGTATTTATACTATATTTATTTATAAATACATCTGTATTTATACTATATTTATTTATAAATACATCTGTATTTATACTATATTTACCTTAGCGGCAATTTCAGTGACTCCAACATCTTACAAGCATTTACTAAATCTTCTGGTGACAGCAACTATTAAAATAGGAAAACACATTTATTCACAGCTTGCATTTCAAGTATACAGCATAACACCAAAACAAACAGTTTTCATAACTACAGCTATAAAATACACCAGGCTACACACAATGTTGCTAACTTTCTTCCTTTCTATTGTCCAGTCTATTTTCTCGGCTTCTATGCTCCTTTCTGTTCCCTTACCGTGTGTTCTATAATAATCCTTCTTGCCCTGTTTACAGAAAGAATTGATGTATTTTGTAGTAAAAAAAATCAACATTCACCATTCTTTAGCGTTCTCTGTCCTTTCAGTTTCCTTCCCAGATAAGGATGGATTTTCCCCTTTCTCTTTATAATACCCTATATGGTATTATAAAAAGCAGCAGACATTATGACAACTTATAGATACATAAACATTACCTGGAAGAAAGAGAACGGAAAAAGGTAAAAACCCCTGCTTTTAATAACGGGCTGATCACTTCATGCTGTTAGACAGGTATAGTGAGCAATTGGTAGGGACCATTTCTACCCTCTTTCTTTAATCACCTTACTGCTGAAGTACATTTTATAAAATATTTCATGAAATACATTTCTCACCTCTAATCCTCGTGCGCGGTTTACCAGACAGTACACTTCTGTAAGTGACATGATCCCTCCTCGCTCCTGTGTTAAGCACAAGACTGGTAAGAGAAACAGCATTAACCTAGTAAAAGCAGTACCTCAACTTGCATTTGACTGACTAAACAGGTGAAATGGAGGAGCAAAAAGATGGGCCTTAATGAAAAACACTACCCAGGCAACATCACGTATTTCCAGCATGAGAGATAAATTGTTATATTATACCTTTCTCTACTAATTTTAAAATGCAAAACACTGATACTACATTCAAAGACTGTGAATTACCTTGATTTTGAAGCAGACAATAAATCACAGGAACAAGGAATTTCAATATATTAAATCAATTTATTGTTTTTACTTTTCAGACACAGTTTCCCATTCTGATCACAATAGGTAGCACGTACCTTTCTCAAAAATACTGCAATATGTATGCTTTTTAGCAGACACATAGCCCTGTAAGTTGCAACAGGCAATCTAACTTTTTGGTGAGAATCTTAAAATGTGATATATTACTAAGGAGGGGTAATCTATGTAATAACTCTGTGCTATATTTGCAAAATACGTAATTTTTAAGCAGTTCAAAGACTGGTATTTTCAAAACCAGAGTTGTTTCACTCTTTCTTTAAAAAAGTAATGCTCTGTTCTTCTATTTGAACACAGCTGTTCAAATAGAAGAAAGATTGCTGGTATGATTTTCTAAATATCACTGATATTTCACACATTAGAAATTGAGATGCCATTATGCCAAGGAAAAATTCTTACTTATATTTAAACTTTCTTATTCAGAAAAAGGATATATATTCCTTCCATAAATGTTGAATGTGAGGCTGTGCTGCTAAATCTGAGATTTTAAAAAGACACAGTACTACAGACAAAACATATTTGCATCAAAATTCAGGAAAAGATTGTTGCAAAATTAGGTACTTTACCTCTAATGGTGTTTGCAATATTCCAGCTAGTTGCTTCGCCAGTTGCATGTGGTAATGTGTACCAGATCCATATGTTTCCCTAGTAACTGGGTTAGCTATACCCATACTCAGCAGATAGGACTTGAACCTAATAGTCTAAACAAACAAATAAATAAATAAATTTAGAAGTACATCAGCTTGGGAGTGATTCTGGTTTTTAAAAGTATTTGATTTTGTAATTATAAGACAGTTTTTGTGAATTAATCTAATCAGTTTACTACCAATAAAGTCAAATGCTAGGAAAGAAAAGACAAGACTTAATACAATTTATTTTTGACCAGCAGAAGTAAAAAATATAAAAATTTACACAAAGACAGTAAAATCCTTGCTTTTAAGAAAGGGTCAGAATAAAAGCTAACACCAAACAAATAATTCACTTCTACTTTATGTAGAATTAAAACACAAAAAAACCAACCATGACATGTTCTTTACTAATATTAGATGTAATAAACAGACAGCTTTTTGCTTTGGATAGGAACATGTCTGTTGACTCTAAAATTAAAATTAATTTACCTCATCCTCAGTGATGTCACCTTGTTTTTCTTTAATCTTATTAGCTATTGACTTGGATAACTCCACCATTTCCTTAGCCTATCAAGAAACACACAGGTAAGTCAACTTTCAGCTCAACAGAGAGAAGCATGCTTAGTACTGAGGAAACAAGGGTTAAGTCTGCTTGGGTAAGTGACACATGCCATCCATACCTTCTCCATTAGTTTGCTAAGGTCCTCAAAAGCCTGAAATAAAAAGCAGCAGATCAGTACAAGTACAGTATTCAGCTGCATGGATACAGTGAGCTGCCTTTGTCCAAGCTATTTGCAAGAGCTGCTATCCCTTTAGACTAGTCTGTTACAATATGAGATATATATAATTGTTTGATAAATCTTTTTTATATCAGGCCTTAAAATCAAAATTATACAGTTCATAAACAACAAAGAATGAAGAAAAGAATCAATCACACACTTTTTTTAGTATGTGAACACTAGTTCAATATGATTCATGAAGTCCATATGATAGGGAGGAACAATGAAATACTGAGGCCCAGAAAAGACTGAACTAAGTTTATTATGCTCCCTGAACAACTGGGGGAAGGTTTCTTGGTGGTGATGATACATTTTCTTCCAACAGTTAACTCTCACTCAAGGAGATCTATTGTTTCTGGCCAGCAGCGTGCCAGCTGTAAAGCTGCAGAAGTACTCCCCCTGACAAGATAATTTTACTTTAATCAGCAGAAGTTACTAAGTTAGCAAGAAAGAGTCATTTCAAATGAGCAAGGAAGAGGGTATATGCTTTCACATGTACGCTTAACTGAAGAGACAAAACCTCTGAAAATGTCTGGCAACATCTCTTCATTTAAGTATCTCATACATAGGAACAGTAGTGCTTCATAATAAACAAAAATCAGTTTAAAAGTTAATGAAAAAAGGTCCATGAGACAAATGATCAGATTTAAATATATTAAGATAAAAACCAGATATAAAGCATCCTCTGGAAACTCTAGTTGTTGGATGTAAAAAACAAAATACCTGCTAAAGCAAGGGAAAAAATATTTGTACAAACCAATTTTTTCTAGTCTAAGAAACTTTGCATTTTGTTTCTACAAAAATATGTAATAAGCTGAACATCCATCATAGGACCACAGTTATATCAAGTCTATTAAGCTTAGTAAACTGTTATGGTCTCAAATACAACAATTCTACAACAACCCACAAAGGGCATTTTTAAGCCTAAATAAAACATACTTTAAAAAAAGCCAAAGGAATCTTGAAATTCAAAAGTTTTAGTGAAGACAACCAACTAGCATTAAAAAATTCATGTCAAAAAATAAAAAGAGTTAGCAACTATGTTAATGCAACTTTTTTTTAAAAAAAAGCAACTCTAATTTCTCCCATCCTCAGCAACACACAATCAGCTCCTCACCCGCCTCTCTCAAACACACAACACCACACCCAGGTGGTCAACCTTTCCAAACAACCTGGCTTTGAACAATGGAGTGAGAAAAATTCCAGAACCTTTTCAGCTAAAGCTCTCCGGCCAGCGGCACCCAACCCTGCCAGCTGCAAGCGAAGGAGGTTCTTTAGTTAGAGTATGTCAAATGATACATCTTGCCTCCAGCTTCCAGCCATTGCTTCTACCTGATTCCTAGCTTTCTCTCACTAATCCCCATGTTTTAGCAGAACTTACGGGAAGACCAAATTGTTCCCATCTACATTTAGGCACCTGACTTAGAAGCTTATTGGTTTGAGATTCAACATGCAAAGAAGAGAAAGAGATGTCTCCAGGAAGGGACAGGGTTTGCTTTTCATCTGAATCCCCCCTAATGGTGCCAGTGTTTCTCCGCTGACTGGAGAAGTCTAGCCTCTTAACACTTGGTACGTGCGTTAGATAGAATCACAGAATCATAGAATCATAGCATGGTTTGGGTTGGAAGGGACCTTAAAGATCATCCAGTTCCAACCCCCCTGCCATCAGCAGGGACACCTTCCACTAAACCAGGTTGCTCAAAGCCTCATCCAACCTGGTCTTGAACACTTCCAGGGAGGGGGCATCCACAGTTTCTCTGGGCAACCTGTGCCAGTGTCTCACCACCCTCACAGTGAAGAACTTCTTCCTACTATCTAATCTAAACCTGCCCTCTTTCAGCTTAAGTGCGACAAAGCTGGGTGGAAGGGGAAAAACTAAAATATACCACCATATAACAATAATCTACTACTATCAGAACAAAAGTTTCTCTTCGGAAAATCTACTATGAATTACTGAATTTGGCAGATTAGGAAGTAAGAAGAAATATTCCAATCTCTAGTGTAAATCGAAGTCCTTCTACTCTACTTGTACATGGAATCAACAAAAAGTTTTCTAACAAGGCTTTTCCCAGCTTATTTCTAATCTCTATAACCTGCATGAAAACACCATTCATCAAAAGAACCCTTGATTTAGCCAAATAAACAGCATGCTCTGTCTAACTCCTCCTCTGCCTGACTCACTGAGGGCCGGCCTGGAAACAAAGGGGAATGTGCACACACCTAACAGGAACTTCCTCAGATAAACAAAAGGCTACAGAACTGGATTCTTATCAGCAGTGAACAGCAGATGCAGGAAGCCTTTTCCTGGAAGCCAGGGCACCATTTTTTAAATTAAGTCATTTATAACATTTAAAGCTGGGGGAAGGCAGGATTTTACAAGTCATGGTTTTCCTCTGTTCATACAACACATATAAATGGGTCTCTTTTACTCTCTGACAAAGCTACTAGAGGAAAAAATAACCAGACAATACCTTTTGAACTATACACACATGCATGTAACCACAATACCTTCTGAACTACACACAGAACTTAATTCATTAAGTTTCTCATGAACAGAAAGGAAAAGGTTTAATGCTACCAGTATCTGAAACAGCACACAGCCTGCAAAGCTACTATAATCTTCTAATGTATCAGAGCAGTCAATGCCCTTTTTATTGTGACACACTGAATCCCATAAAGCTTTGTCACAAGAACAGATCTGTTGCATGTAGTTTATGAGTAATTATGTATTAATCTCTACTACCACGACAGAAGCAGACTGTTTTTGAGGATACTGCTCCCAGGTATATATTAAGAAATTAACTGCCACTGTATCTCCATCGATATCTGGAATTCAACTGTTGTGCTGTTTCTGGTAAAAACGATGGTCTTCATCTAGCCCAGGTATTTCGCAAAGAGACGTGTAACATCTTGCCAGTGCCTGGACTGCAGAACATTTTACTGTAATTATAAATCTAACACTTAAAACCTGAGTATTTATAAGGTGAAAACCTAACTTCACCACAGTTATGTGCAGACACTTGGATCAGCGTATTCTTTTTAATATATATTAAATTTTCAATTGAAACCAAAATTAGCTGTAAAAAAAAAGAGACAGAAAGAAACCTCTGAACTTCTATTAGTCTCTTTCCGCAGATGCCTTTGTGTTCTGCTTCCCCTGATGAAAAATCACCAAACTCAGATTTCTAATTCTAGTGAAATTAATTTTATAAATACACATTGTTAGTTTCAAAGAACAGTCTTCTTGAAATGAACCGTTTAAATTAAGTATCTTTACATATACTGAAAAGCCAGTTAAACAAACTAAATAATGCAAACTATATACTCTGAATCAATTCAAACTTCTGAACAAAAACAATAAATAGTCTCAGCTGTCCCTAAAAGAAAGTGTGAATGAATGTATGTGGCTTAGACAGGTGGTTGACCTTGAAAGCTCAGTAGTATTTACCTCGGAAATGTTTTTGTCAGTCTCTTTTCTTTTTTCTTCTAATTTCCTTTCGATCCCTACAATTCCTACAGCCCTTATTCTTCCTGCCTGCAAAAGAAAATAATTAAAGGAATCAAAATAGGAAATGCTAATTTTTCTCATCTGCCTCACTGTGAAAAACCTTACATCAGAACACAGGAAACATTCCCCCAAAGAGCTGATATCACACATACAATATTTCGTATAACTCCTGAAATTATTTTTTAAACCAGTGTAAAAAAATAAGCAATAATTGTAAAACTTGTATGAGTTTGCTGTAGTAGAGAGATAATAACATTATTATATTGAAGCTATTAATATGAAGATGCTTGATAGTCTGATCCAGACTGAGCATTCCAGCTCATCTCAATTAAAGCCTCACGAGTCCATGGGAACATGTATACTACAGCTGTAGAAATCCATGAGTGTATCTAAACGTGATTACCTCGAGAAACCTAGCCTGAAGAAACACAGCCACGGAAACACAACGCCAGGTGCAGTCTGGTTTACCTGGCGGAGAAGTATCAGAATGGAGGTGATGGTGAACCTTTTATTTGATGCCAAGAAAGGCTGGTACCTAAGTGGCAGTGATGCCAGCCCCCTGCAAAGCTTAGCACTGGTGTTAATAATTTGCTACAACTTAAGAATCTTAAGAACAGGAGGCAAGGCACTTTCATTAAGTGACTCTTGATGCACAGTATGGGCTTCCCCAGTAGTCCAAATGCAACTATTTTTAGGTACTACATTTACAAAGGAGGACAGATGTGATTTGACATTGAACAACCTTTAAATCATCTTGTTTCATTCATGTAGTACTACATGTTCAATATATTCATATATTCAACACATTCATATACAGAAACAACATCTACATGTTCAACACAGTTTATAACCTAAAAGTGTGCAGACGGATAAAGAAGGCAATCTAACATATGACAAAGAGATTCTCCATAACAACTCTCCATTTAGAACATGATTTAAATCAACATATGTATGTTTCAGAGTTATATGTTATGCTATATATTTGACTTCCAGCCACGAAAAAATAATTAAAAAAAAGAGAAATCACAATTAAGACCAAAAATCTTTCAGTTTCATTAGATCTTTCATGCTGAATAAAACCATATGCAAATATATATAATTTTTGCATAATTGTGTGTGTGTGACTGCATTAAAAAAGGGAGCTCATTATCCACTATTCAAGTCTAAACACACATTGTTCTGCATTAGGTGAAAACTGCAAAGGAGAAACTAATTTATGCCAGTGAAGAAACAGGCAAAGTAAAGCTGAATTCCCACAGGTGCCCACAGTGCTGGTTAGAGAGGCACGCCAGATGCAGTATATGGGCCCAGCAGGAAGTGGAAACAAGAGATTACATACAAACTCCGCTCAGAAGCTCGGCACACACCTGTGGATCCTTGTTAACTTGAACGTTCTGACCAGTAGGCATGTTCTCCCATCTCCTTTGTGTGATTTCTTCTGATAATCGTCTATAGAACTGCAAACATTAAAGAGTGACAACAGACACTTCATAAACTCTGCAGAGAACCTCCAAGTGTTTCTAGTATCTTGGTGGTAGATGAAATAAACTTCACTGCAAGACAAAGCACAGTAGCACCTACACATCCATGGTACACTATTAATTATCTGGAAATTCTTAATGTCCAGTCTCCAAAAATATACATGTTAGAGAAGGAGCCATGTAGCTACGAGTTAAACTCACACGAGTACTTCTATTGTAAATTTTTTTTTTCAGATATTCTAAATGTTCCAAAACATGCTAAAGTTAAAAATGTTGAGGTTTGCTCAAAGGCATAATTTTAAAAGGAAGGAAAGTTGAACAATCCAATTACTATTGATCTGTTAATTCAACGATATAAAGACAACCACACAGATCGATTACCCTTATTAATTTGTTGCTAATACCAGAGGGTGGCATTAGTTAATTAGTTAACAATAAGTGTATCTCACTGACCAAAATCCACAAAGAAAATATATTCCACTCCTACAGTTGTTCAGAGTTCACAGGAAAGCATTCTGAAGTCGTAAAGAAAAGATCTGGAGTGTAATTGATATGCTAGGTAAGCAGGAAGCACAGTAAGCTTCATTTTCAGACACAAACATTAACATTAAAATAAATAAGGTTATGGCTGGGCAAACACCTATAGAATTGTAACTAGGCATAAATCTACACATGTCCTAAGCTGAAAACTGCTCACAAAGAAATGAAAGTGAGTCTGATCAAGCACATGCATCTATAAGACATTTGTAACTAATTCAAGTTGAAAATCTGATTTTCTGAAGTGAACAGGAACAGCTTTTTTCACTGTTCAACGTTAAAGCTTCAACGTCTTTTCAAGTGAGGATCTTATACTGTGAAATTTCTTTACAGAGTGACATTCTGTCTTTCAGGATAAGCCTTCTTCTAAAAATACATTGTGTTTTTTTAGCATGCTGAAAGCTTTTGAGATTTGGTGTGGGTAAAAAAAAAATAAAGATTTATAAAAAATAAAATTAAACAAAGCTCTGAGTCAACAAAAAGCATTAAGCAATAAAATTAGAGAGATGATTAGGAATAAGCTGCTTGATTCCTGTTCAGTAGAGGGTTAGCTACAAAGAAACATCTACCAGACTTCAGAGACGTCGTTTTGGAAAATCCTGTATTCAATTTAAAAGATTAAAAAAGGAAGTATAAGAATATATTAAAATTACTAAAATAAGAACAAAGCCTAATAACACCTCTTGACATTTTTTGAACTCTATTTGCATTATTTAACCAAAGTACAGACCTCTGCAGGCTCACAGAGTTTGTCTACAAAAATAACATATTGAAAAAGCTCCACCTCAAAAGTAAACATGGAAAGATCATGGAAAATTATCACTAATGCAGCAAGAGGAGAAAAGCATGTCCAAAGATCTGACGTGCTGGGCTGGCATGGTACAAAACTCACCTCAATCTGCCCATGCTCTTTGAAAGACAGTTTGATGTAGGAATATTTGCTGCTTTGGAATGGACCAGGCTCCTTGTTTGAAGAAGCAGGATGAAGATGAGCTACTATTTTGGCACTAAGAAAAAGTTAAAGGAAAGAGAGGAGACAGCTTTCTCTAATATCTTAAAAAATATTTCTACAAAGTTAACCATTTAATCAAAACCTCTATCTAACCCTTATCTCACATAAGAGCTAAAGTACATCAAATCATGCCTCCTCTTTGTCCATCAACGTTTAAGTATTTTGACTCAACATTATAGATCTTGCATAAAAACTATTGTAACCGCTAAAACAGCAACATCTCACAAATTTAAAATGTACCCACCATCAATTCTTAAGAAATAAACATAGTAAATTTTAACATTTCAAGCAACAATTTCTGAAAAATCTTTTAGTTAAGATAAAAACTAATTGTCAAGTAGTCATTTGATTTGGCTTTTGACCTGAAATAACTACTGCCAAAATACACTATCTTTGTCACAGGAAAACAAAAGGTCTCAATATCATGTTTAATCTATCCCACTTGTATATGTCACTTGTGAACACTCTATGTGAATTTGTCCAAAACCAACATTCAGAGGTAACATAGATGGAAATAACAGTCTAAAATGACACCTACCACCAAAACAAACCTTGAGATAGCATCATTTTAGGAACATAACAGACTGCTATCTCAGCATGACTGCAAGTCTGCTATTCCCATTTCATTCTACTGATACTTTTTTCATGGGTCTTTCTTTACTTGACTTCTCCAGCATTAGTGAATTACCTGATTTCTTCTTGTAGGAAGAAGTACCGAAATATTCACGGAGTCCTCATGGAGATAAGAGTGAACTTTCGTAAAGTGACCCTTATTAGCTTAAAACAACACACTTTTATAGGGTTCTACAGGGTTCATGTGGTACAAACAAACTACTATTGGTTTAATTAACTAAATATCACACATGTCAACTTATAATCCCATCTGACTGCAGCCTGCAAGCAGATGTCAACTACATACACATTTCTCCAGTTAATATTTTCATATTAAATATTAAATATTAAAATTTAATATAAATTTTAATAT
>NW_010295029.1:0-9428 GCF_000700745.2 Antrostomus carolinensis
AATACAATTAAAATTGTAATGCACACAGTTCTTACTATCTACCCTTCTTTTCATGGCAATGATCACCCTTCCACTGCTCCTTTGGGTCCTGAAGCCAGCAGCTTTGGGCTGCTGGAGAGGGTAACACCATAAGTCATCAGCCTCTGAATTCCCTCTTTGGGAGGAAGATTGTACTGATGCCGCTGGCTTCTTCTTCCTCCCTCTAGGGTCCCCCTGGGGTCATTTTATGTTTGCTAACATACTTATGAACCCTTCTTTTTTTTCCTTGGTCTACACTGCCACATCACATCAGAATTTAATATATATGGTGCCCTCTACATATGTGAGATACTGTTTCTTTCTTCTCTTTTTTATCCTTAAATCCAATTTAATGCAGCTCCAGATCTGCATTTTTTTAACTGACATCAGGTAAGTTGATTGTAGCCATGGGGTCTCCAGTGCCAGGCCTGTAGCCTGTCCCTTACCGTCCCATACCTGTCCTCTTCTGTGCCACAGCCTGTGTCCCTGCTTCTCAGGGCCTCTCATATTTTACCAGATCTATATTTCTTTCCATCATTGTATTAGAGCCGAAAAGATCTCGTCCTACATAGAATAACTGTTTATTACTGCTACCTGTACAAAACTGAGATGATACCATGCCATGATAAACAGAAATAAAACAAATCAGCTGTAGACACTGGTCAATTAGAAAAACTGCTGTTACAGATGAATTAAGTAAAAAAAAGCTGCAGGCAGGTGAAGAAGAGAGCAAGCCCAACAAGACTCAATCCCAAGGTTGTGCAAGCTCAATACAAAGCTGCCAGCCTGTCTCTAGCAATGGCACGGCCACATTACAGAGCTACATGGTTACCAAAGCCCTGAAGTTTTCTGCAGGTAGTAAGGCCATCCATCTCACTGCAGCAAGCAGTCCTTCTTATTCAATAGTTTAGGTCAGAAGGGACCGCTGGACATAGAATCACAGAATCATAGAATGGTCAGGGTTGGAAGGGACCTTAAAGATCATCTAGTTCCAACCCCCCTGCCATCAGCAGGGACACCTTCCACTAGACCAGGTTGCTCAAAGCCTCATCCAACCTGGCCTTAAACACTTCCAGGGAG
Organism: Antrostomus carolinensis; assembly: GCF_000700745.2. Classification (NCBI taxonomy): domain Eukaryota; kingdom Metazoa; phylum Chordata; class Aves; order Caprimulgiformes; family Caprimulgidae; genus Antrostomus; species Antrostomus carolinensis. The sequence continues at coordinate 1,099 of NW_010295029.1, forward strand.
GGGGCATCCACAGCTTCTCTGGGCAACCTGTTCCAGTGTCTGACCACCCTCACAGTGAAGAGGCCATTTCTCCGATGATGCTGCCCCTATTGCTGCTGCAGAGCAGTTCCTTGCTGACACTGAGGGGGCACTGGGGTCCCCAGAGGCTGGAGTATGTCTGGCTGGGTGAAGTGTGAAGCCCAGCAGCCTGGAGGAGACCAGGGGAAGGCATGCAAGGAAGAAGATGGGACACCAACCCTTTGTTCCCTGGAACCCCTAGTGAGCTGGGAAAAAACCTGCCAGTGCAAGGTCCTGTACATCCAGGGTCACAGAAAGCAGCTGTATTTATCTTAGAAGTACATGTTTTAAAGGAATTTACTCAATGTGTCACTCTACTTAGATGAAAAATATTGTCAGGGATAGTGATGTTTTATTTAAACACTCTCCTTGGTTGCATTTCGCCAAGATTTATATCCTTTAATAAGTCACAGAAGGGTTATTTGAGTGAATCAGCCAGTGGACCATGGCAGAGCTGAAAAAGAGCAGAGGCCTCCTGCAACCCTGCATATCGAGCTGCCACTAGGCCACTGTGACCTTCTAGCTGTCCCAAGGAGAGTACTCTTTATTTCAGAAATGAAAGTGAGTTCAATATGGCAAAAGTAAGATGAAGTTCAAAGGCTGTGAGTTGTAGTGGAACAAATACAGGCTAGAAATTAACTTCCAAGCAGTAACGGCAATTAATCATGGAAGGGTTTTAGAAGCTATGAGCTCTCCATCTCTCATTTCTAAATAAAATTATCTCCAAAAAAATATGTAGCTGTTTGGAAAAGAAGTCATGCAGGCAAGTGCTGTCACCCATCTACCCATCTTGTTTACAATGCAAAATGAAAACCTTCCTGATATACAGTCTATAAATTGATCTATACATTTCCAAACCCTCTAGTGACATAGTGACATAGACACTATTTGATCTCAAGTTAGTAATTAATTTGATATTCTATTGCCTTGTGTCAGATTTTCTTATATCCACATAATTGAAATTACCATGTTCTGGATTACTATTTGCAATATTCCTGGAAGTGAAATGACTCAATTTCTCTTTTTTTTTTTTCTTTTTTGTTTTTTTTTTTTTAAGTAAAGTATCAGCCCTATCTACTTCTTATCTCTACCGACCTTCCCACATTTTCCTCTTTCAGACTTCCTGTAAGAAAACCAGTAAGGAATAAATATTCCAGCTATCAGTGCTATGAATCTCAGTCTAAATCAAGTAAGCATGTAGACAAAGTCCTGACTGATTTATGATAACGCAGAATTTTTTCATAACTCCAAATGAAACCTAGTCTTTCTTCTTAATGCAATTCTTTGTTGTTGTATCCTTAAATGACCTGGAGGTAAATAATGATATGATAAATAATTTTTACCTGCAGGTAAATAATGATATGATGATATGATAAGAGAAAAACTTCTTTACTGTAGGGGTGACGGAGCCCTGGGACAGGCTGCCCAGTGAGGTTGTGGAGTCTCCTTCTCTGGAGATGTTCAAAACTCGCCTGGACGCTTTCTTGTGCAACCTGTTGTAGGGAACCTGCTTTGGCAGGGGGGTTGGGCTAGATGATCTCCTGAGGTCCTTTCCAACCCCTACAATTCTGTGATTCTGTTTGCCTGTATAAACAAGTTCATGGTAAGTAAGATATCAGCAGCAGACATTTATTTCTCAGCTTTGGTCCTTAGCCAGTTTCTTTTCAGTTGTCCAGTAGCCTACACTAGGGATGACTGACAAAAAAGTTGATAATAGACCAGGCAGCTGGTCCTAACGTTGCATTCTGCAGGGATTTTAAGAATTTGAGATTTTTGTTGAAAATAATGTTGGAATTCTGATATTTCCCCCCAAATCCCTATCATTCTGACACACTTTTCCTGAAGCAAATATCTACATTGATGCATTTTGTAAATATAGTTTTCTCACTTTGGACTGGATCAGAATACAAGTGAGTAATGTTACTCGTGACTGTACCACTGGATTGTACGGAAATGGGCTGGGCAAGTGTGGACTGAATTGAAGGGAAGCAAGGGTATGTCATGATGTTCAAACTAGGAAGACCATGAGTTGGCTGGGTTAAGACCAAGAGAGAAAGGGGTCAATTGGTGGATGTTGATGGAGGAGAATTGTCAGGGTGCAGAAAGATTCAACTGGGCAATGCTAGCTCAGTAGGTAAGAGCTATGGGCCTCCTCCCTTCCAGGCTTAGCTCCAGATTTCTAAATACTGTTTTGTTTCATCCCCACTGTTTGTTACACGTGTATTTCTAAAAGCCTTTCCTTTATCATTTGAAGCAGTGATATATCACTCATTTGACTTGCAGAGGAATCAGCCCCTTCTTTATGCCTGCCTTGCAGGGCTCCTCCGAGAACAAGCTCAGCCATATCTGCTGATGATCTATCTGAGGAAAACCTTTCCCAGTCCCACCCTTATGGGTATTGATATGGCAGCAAATTAAAAACTCAAAGCCTCTGGCATAGGGGTGGCTGTTTCAGATACAGCAGAAACTGAAGATACCTCCTCCTATCTTACTTTGATGTTAATCAGATATCAAAGCATTGGCAGGTTCTTCAGCACTCTGTCTAAAACAATGATGTAATTTCTACAGGTAGGCTTGAAGCCCTTGGCAAAATGGCCCTGTTTGTTTCCACAGTCCTTATGAGCTCTGTTACTGATGTTCCTGATTGAAATTCAAGGTCTTCAGAAATTCAGTTGATGGTAGAGCCAGCCTCAGAAATCCGGAGCTCTCGATTCCTGGGCACCTCATGGGGCTCAGGAGTATGCATACCTGTGCTTGAGCTGGCATGCCTAAACACCATGGGCAGCAGCTGAGTGATCAGGTACATTTTCTGAATGGTTGGTTTGTCCTCCTCAACAGCCATAACAATCTCTGTAAGAGATTATATGACAAAATGTAAGTGTAGTTGAAATGCCGAGAGCAGACACATGATTAGTGGGTCAAGAGTCTCTCATTTTTCCTCCCTTTTCTTCTCTCACAAAACACACATGGATCACACAGTAGTCCCAATGCCCCTTGAATACATTCTCCATACCATCTCATGTATGCACAGCAAAAACTTCTCTCTTCATGCCCTGCCCAATGCCACATAGCTTTTATCAGGCATGTGATCTTATAAATTAACATCAATTCATCATCTCTTTTACACACTACCTTACCATGACTGGAGACACTAAGATGACAAAAATCATGTCTAATTTGTATCTGTTCAGAGACCCAGACTGTCCTTTAGTGACTCCTCCTATGCAGCTTTTTTTTCATATTTGCTGTCACTTAATTTTGTACTATGCTCCCTCATAGCTAAAATTGAAATGGATTTTAAATTTTCTTTTCAGTCTTTTCTTCAGAAGAAATGCTAATTTACTTAAAGGCAGCTTTCCTCTAACTAGTTACAAAATTCAACTCACTGATGATATAATGGTTTGCAAGAAGTCACACACTGTAGACCATACATACCCCAGAAAACCATGATAGTGGCTCTGCAGAGATGTGGCAAACAAAACTTGTTGGTTGAAAGAAACCCGGACAAGATAGCAATTTGTAACCTGTACATCACTTAAATTCAAGAGTAAACAAATGCATGGCTTACCTCCTTGTCCGCATGTGGGCATGCAGTGCCAGCTGAGGTCCCAGCTGACATGCAGCTGACAGATATGACCCATGGGAAATCTGTCATGAGATATGTATATATGAGAAATCTATAGCTGGGGATGAGGTGGGTACCCTATAGTATTCTCAGGCAGTACTAGACAACTGTATAGAAGCAGCTCAACTGAGACGTTTATGTCTATAACAAAGCACATTACTGACTCTTTTTTCTAGTTGACACATGTCAGCTCATGGCGTGCATCACAATGGTCATTATTATAGAAAGCAATTTGCATAAAGGTTTGCTAAATGTTAAGTCAGGATCAGAATTGCAAAATAAACATTGCTATTTAGCTGAGGAGTTGTTTGTTGTTGGGTTTTTTTTTTCTTTTCTCCTCTTCTTTATTCCTAGTGGTCTCACTATTTCTTTTTCTGTGGCTATACAAAACCCGGAAGGCAGCGGGAGAGGTGCTAGTGTTCCCCTCTCAGTGTGCAGTCACATGAATTCCCAGCGTGCTCATTGCTCAGCAATGGCAGGCATGGCAGAGGCTTACACCCAAGACCAAGATGGAAATAAATGGAAAACTTAACATAGCTATAAATAAATATATATAAATAGCAGAGCTATTATTTAAGCTTCCACATACAGAAATTAGCTGCCTTAAGGAGGATCTTCAGTATGAAAATTTTCTAAAGAGGATAACTGGAGAGGCCCCAAATAATCTTATTTATTTTCACCAAGTGACAAAAGCCAGTAGTTTTCTGTTTAAAGGGTATTGGAAAGGACCCCAAAAAAGAATCATAATATCCTTTTGAAGTCTGATGAACATGAGGAGTTAAGTCAGTTGAGATTATGCGAGATAATATGGGCAACTCCATCTCTATGGGGAGAGAACCTGTCTCACAGTAGTAGCTACCGAATGTAACAGTAAGATCCAGTGATGCAAGATTGAAGATAGAAAAACTGTTATAGTAAATGAGGTACAAAAGTTTAATTGTCAAGTTGATTAACAACTGGAGGGCCTCAGTGAGGACTGTGATAGATTGTCCACCACCTGAAGTCAAGACTGGATCAAGACTGGATGTTCTGAAATCATTTTATTATTTCTTCTTAAGATTACTGGACTTCATACAGAAATCACTGGGAGAAATTCTGTGGTCTGTATTTTGCAGAAGATGTCAACACGGTCCCTTTTGACCTTAAAACCTATGAAAAATATCAGCCATTTTCCTGCTCTGTAATAAGAAGGCATTCCATGACAGGTCAGAGGATGTGAATGAAGAAACATGATTAACTTAACCCAAGAGACTTTACTTACTTAGAGAAGGAAGTACCGGTCGGTCTTGCCATTGCTGCCAGTCTGTCACGGGACGGGAGAAGATCAAGTGCTGTGTTTATACAGCATCTTGCACAAAAGAAGGCTAATCTCTAAAAAGGCAGGTACTCTGATAAAAAACTAATAGTCTGAACAGAGGAAAACCTGCTCCTTAGGATTACTGCTGAAGTACAGCTACAGAGGAGGTTCCTGAGGCCTTCAGTCTCCAGGTCTGCATAAAAGGGCAGGCTGGGTCGAGTTTCTCAAAGCTGTGGGGACACTTCTCAAGAACACCAACTAACTGCTAACTTCTAACATAAAACTCTCTAGATTTGATGTATCTTAGACCGATACTTTCAGTCTTTGCCATTTTGAAGACCATAGACAAGTTTAGCTATTGGTTTCTGTGGAAATAGGATTTGACTCTTCAAATATATGTAGAAATGGAAACCTGAGCTTAATCCTGTCTTCTTTGCCACTCACTTAAGACTACGACTGTGACTTTAGGTTTAGTAGAAAAGTTTCCTGGATAAAACAATTAAGAATCTGGTCCCATGCTTTAAGTTCAATTTTGGAATGATCATAACAGAAAAAAAAGCCGCACTGTTTTCTGGGAGATGACAAAGACTAAGAACACAACTCCCTCCAAAACAAACAACATAATTACACTGGCAGAAAAGGCATGTGAATAAAGCAAACTGGATCCACCAAACAAAAACGTGATGACGCTGTAACACTGCCTTCCTTCACCAACATTCACATAAATCAGGCAGGGCTGTGCTTGAGAGGGATTAGCTCACTGACCCCAGGTCAGAAACTGAATGATAAACTGCATGGCTCCAGGCACTCGCCTCGGGATTGAGCAGGAACCTGCATGGATACGCCCTGCTGAAACGCATCCAGATGATCTGGTTCATCAGGGCAAAAGGATCCCAGCTTCCCACCCCACCCTGTGTCCCACCTGGCTCATCTGTAAGCGAGGCTTACTATTCCTCCAGGCTCCTTGTGGCAAGGGGTTGAGGTAAACTGGAGGAAGGCTGAAGGTCAGCCCTCTGGCAAGCACACGCTCCATTTCACACAAGGCAGCAAAGTAAACACAAACGTGGCATTTTCAGAAAATCTGCTCTCTAAGTCAACATGAAAATCCCTGCTGACGTCAGCAGATGCAGGCTTAGGTCGCTGCTTAGCACTTTTAAGACTTATTCACCCGTCCTTGTAGGTGGTGAGGCAGGACACCCCGCGACGTATGCATCCATCAGGTGCTGACACCGGTGTGGAGACAGCAACACAGAGATCAGTGACAGCCCTTGAGTTTAGCAGGTCTGTTTGCCTCCAAAACAAACACAAAGCTGAGGAACAAACACATCAGGGACCTGCAGAGCTTTGTACTGGGGGAAGGCAACCTACTACAAGGTTCTAATGGCTTGGCCACACTGCCTCTGATGGGAGGAGACCCTTCATGGGAGATTCCTGAGAAACACCTCAGGAGAAGTTCAGGACCTGACCACTTGGAAAAATAAGGTGAAGATTCATCTGTCTTACTTAGATTCAGGGAAGTCCATATTTACCAATAATTGAAATCCATTTTGATATATTTCCTAACTAAACACAAACAGTGAGCAAAGCCTTATTCCTTTGCAGCACACCCATACATTTTCTCTGCAGTGGGCCAATCCACCTCCTTTAAATAAAAATATGGAGAGGACAGTTGGATCCAGTGGTGAGTTTCCATGTGTTTTCTCACAGCACACAGATAAAAAGCCAAGTATTGCCTCTTCACTAGAGCTACCTTGGGCTGCTCAGGATGGAAATAGTTGTTGGGGTAAAGATATACTCCAGCTCCACCCTTCACTCATCTCAGGGCAGACCAGGCTCTCATGTCCCTCCTCCCCTTGCCTTTCTCATGCCCTGGAGAAGCCTCCCCGGCTGCCTCCCCTGCTCCCACACCTGACCTGAATGCTTGCCCCCCTCCCTCAATGTTACGCCAGATCCCACACCCAGTGCAAATGTCTTCCCTTCCCCTTACACAACAGTGAGGGAGGAGCTGTGGTCTGGCTGCAGACACACTGGGCTGGAAATCTCTCTGCAAAGCCAGCTTAGCTTGAGCTGAACGCTGTAGCAGTATCTCATGTGAAATCTGATCTTCACATGCGATGGTTCTGTGTGGTCACCTCTATAAAGGTTTCTGAGAAACGCCTGCCCAGGTTTTTGTGCAAAGAAGAGCTGGCTGCTCTTACCCATGCTGAAACACATCTCAGGGAGGTGAATGTGGTGGCTCCCTCAGCAAGACTTTCTCATGAGGGTTCCAACCATGACCAGGTGTGAAACCAAGTCCTGAGAGGAACACTTAATTGAGAAAAACCCATATATTTAAACCTTTCAGGCTTCACACAAATAAGAGCAGTCCCATGCCTTAGTGACATAGACTAACTCTGCCGATGGTCCCTGGAAATGCCTACATGTCCAGTTTGTCAGTGGAAAATACTCAAAGCAATTTCACCTGACATTGTCCCAAGAGCAAAGAGCAAAAATAAGGACAGCGGAAAGGTGTATCAGCAAATGGATAGGATATAAGGAAGTTAGCATCATTGTATGACAGCAGAACATGAAAAGGCCTCCTTTTACACAGTATTACAAAGAAATTTCAACAAGGCTGCTCCAACCAGCATCGCCGCAGAAGCTGTCATTACAGCAGCTGGTACTGGCTGCCTGGCAAGGAGCACTGTGAGACATTCAGTTTCTCTAATAATTAAGAGCTGGCTCCTGCCAGCTGCTGAGCATTCCCATCTTCTGTCCCTTTCAGCTGAAGACAAGGAAAGTCATATCTGCATGACAAGAAGCTTTGGCAGGATGAGAGGCTTTGAGGGCCAAAATGTTCCTCATAGATCATGTTAAACATTTACATGTTAAAAACCCTCCAGAACTAAAAGACTTTGAAAATCAACAGCTCTGTCTACCAATATGGAAATCTCCTCATTTCTCTCTCCTGATCTGGGTTTTAAAAACATGCTGGATTGTGGAAGCCATTCCAGCCCTGCATAATGAAAATGCAGTCTGTGGGATGGATGAATCGTGGCTGAGCTGTTAAGTACAGAACATCTAACCTCTACTGTTGTCACAACTTTTTGGCACGAATCGGACAAAACAAAAAACGTTGCCCATGAGTAGAAGGAGGTATCTTGGTTAAATGCCTGGAGGAGAAAGCTTATTTCTGTATCATGCACATTTTTGTCAAGAACATTCTGAGAAAATCAATGGATTCCTAATCTTGAAGTTATTATGTTAGACTCAGAATATAGAAATAGTAATCACAGAATCACAGAGTCGTAGAGGTTGGAAGGGACCTCAGGAGATCATCTAGTCCAGCCCCCCTCCTAAAGCAGGTTCCCT
>NW_010295029.1:9441-14652 GCF_000700745.2 Antrostomus carolinensis
GGTTGCACAGGAATAGTATTAGGATGGTAAGACTGTGTTAGGGCCATCTACTGTACAGAGCATCCTGTGGCATTCGAATCAACACATACATTTTATAAACCCTGAGAATACTTTTGATCTGTGGAGGGTTGGGCCATTTAAAGGTTTGTTAATAGCCCAGAATTCTTTCATGCTGCAATTGAGAAAGCAGCTTTTTTGCAGTCACTCAAAGCAAAGACTACTGTCAGATAAGCAGGTTTTTCAACACTCTTGTTGCTTATTCCATTTATTGACTGAGGAATACCATTGACAGGATATGGTGAACATCAGTTAAAATCCTGGAAGACCTAGATTTCACAGATGATATCTGAGTCGTTGACCAGACGTGATGGCATGTGACTGCAAAGACTGACAACGGGAGGAAACTGAAACAAGCAAACTTACAAAGCAGAAGGCTGATAAAAGCAGTGAAGATAAAAAGGATACTGAATAATGTAGCAAAACACACAGACTGCAAAAGTAGAGTCATTCAGGCTGGAAACTTTGTGAGTTGATCCTATGACATAAAAGGAGATAATAGTATTGGGACTGGAGGAGAACTGGTAGCTTTTACTGTTTCAACGTGATGTGGAAATTAAGATTAACGGAGAAATAAAATTCAGTTCTGAACACAAATGTAATGGGAATTTTACTGAACAGGTCAGAGACACTGGGAACCACAAAGGAACTGATAAGAACACTTAACATTGCTATCCCTCCACATTTTAGACATTAATGGATGGTTGGATGGATAACAAATGAGAGCACAGTATAGTACAAGAGAGATGCATCGAAGCTACTATTAAAGAAAGTAGAAATGGATTAGCCACTGTCTGAGGAAATCAGATACTAGAGCTAGCAGGCAAGCCCTGCATTGGAGTCTCCAGGGAACAGAGGAAAAAGGAAGATCATAAAGGTTCTGCTAAAGAAAATACATCTGGCTTGGAAAGACATCAAAGAGCATTCTAAGACAAAGATGAGTTAAACATCATCTCAGACCCTAAATGTCTTCTAGATAAGTAATATTATCAGGAGACTTGCTCCAGTATGTCTTTATATAGATAAGTGTCTGTGAGTTACACTGGAGAATGGAGCTCTGTTAAATAGAAGGTTTACGTGTGTTCTTGCAAAGATGACGCTTAACTGTGCATTAATGATACACTGGCTACTTAAGCATTATCTGGTTGTAATATATGACAACTGTAATATATGCCATTAAAAAAAAGCACTTTTAGTTTTTGCTCTATACTACTATTCTGCTGATGGCTGCTGATGACCAAAGCAATTGCTGGGATGAAGACATATTTCAGCTTTTTCTTACCCTGCCACAGCTGTGACCTTGCTCTGCTCTCCTCCCTTCTCTCCTCTCACTGATTGCAGATCAGTCTTGTTTCTCACTTTGTTCCACACCACCCAAAACATTTATTTTTGGTCACTTGTTCTCCCTTCACCTTAGCCACCAGCCTCCCCCACTGTCTTTACATAAATTTTATTGTGACAAAGAAGCAGGGACCACAAGGCTGACTTGAACTTATATGGAGGAGAGGAACAGACCCAAGACTGGAACAGACCCAAGGAGCTGTATCTTCACGCATGCTTTATGGAAAGGATGTGGAAAATATAAGTCACTATCCTTTATGGAGGAACCAAGCTTCCCTCCTAGCAACCTACAGCAGAAATTGCTCTCAGAGGAGAAGACAGAAAAATATTTTGTATTCCATATTGGTGCAGAGTTAGTAAAGTTGAGGTGAGCTAACCAAACCATCCAAAGAAACTAAACAGAGCACACACGTAGTTTTCCTGTCAAAACCCTTGCAGAGTGATTGCACCGTGCCTAGTGCTTATCAGTCCAGGAATAAATTATCCGTCTAACCAAAACACAATCTTCCATCATACGGGCTACTGGAACTAGACAGATTTGGAATTATTGACATTTAAAAACACATTCTCAGAGCCAGGCATCAGCCAACAAATGGGGATATCTAAGCCAAAGAGATGAATGCAATATACCAAATAAATAATGCACACACTAAATTATTAATTAATTAATAGTATAATAAACTTTTACTGCTTACTCTTTCAAAAAGTGTAAACTCATCTGAGTAGAAATAACAGTCAACTCAAACTAAACTGATCTGAAAATGATTCTGGATACTGAAAGCAGAGAAGTAAAAAAATCTTTAAGAACATTTTTGTTAAACTTCCCACCTCTGAGTTCACCTGAGACCAAAACACCAATGAAAGAGATGGTGTCTCCAGAGTAATGATGTATCAGAATACTTCACAAAGTTCTTAACAGATGGATAAGAACACAAATTCCTCAATGTTGTCTCCAAACACAGCTCCTAGTTATCCTAATATTCATTCATTTTTAATTGCCAGTGACTTCACTCATGACTTACTGACAGTTCCTGCCTCAAGAAGCTTTGCCAGAAAATTAGTTGCAACAGAGTAGCAGTAACACAAATATTTGTTCATGTAAACTTTTTTGCCTTTAAACACACCATCATTAAAATATGTTTCTATAAGATGCACAGTTATCTTACCTCAGAGCTGCACACAGACAGTTAGGTTGTCTATCTCCTTCTGTTCTAAGCTCAAGGTCCCAATGATTCCCAACCCAGTCTCAAAGAGAAATATCCTTCGGCTCAATTTTTGGAATCACAGTTTTTGTCTGAAAATGCTTCATGGAACTCTTATTCTGTTATAAAATCACACAGGAAGGCAGGATTAACATTAAAAGTGCTGAAGTGAAGTAAACCCAACCATTCCTTGACCCCGCTAAAAGTAGGCTTGAGCTGAAGACTTAGCTGTTCTCCCAGTTTCCTTGGCTGCTTCCTAACATATTTTCTGAGGAATACTGTCTGGTGGAAAATAGTTTCCTCATCCCACAAAACTACAAAATTTCTTTCCTATCTTGAGTTGGAAAGAGCCCAAGACCTTTTGAAAGACTTTGCAAAAACCAAGAGGTGTTCCACCACCCAAGAGCATGGTCTGAGGCATTTAGCACTCATTGCCCTTCTCCCTGGGCTAGCAAGCCAGCCATGTGTTCTACCTGCCCCAAGGTGAGGGGAACCATTAATAAAAAAAGAAACTATTATTTCTGTAAAGTTAACAATTTTCTATAACAAGCATAGGAGTTTTCACAGAAACCACTGAAAAACATTCTCTATCACTCCCCAACAGAGAAAACACGCGGGAGGGAAAAACAGCAAGTGTTGTTCCTTTGGCCTGGAGTTGGCAGGGGATGCATCCAGACTTGGGCTCTTTCCTCGTCCCAGAGGAGGGCTCTGATCACCCCGCTGCCGCTGCTTGTGGGAAGGGGACTAACGGGATGTTATGACCAAATAGCTTGTTTTGTCCTTGTGAGCGCTCCTCTTTCTCTCTCTTTCTTAAAAGAAAAAGAAAGCGAAAAGAAAAGAAAAAAAGGAAAAGGGAAAAGATTTGTTCAATACATACACATACTAGAGAAAAATTCTCGAGTCTGATCAGAGCAGGCATTATCTGATGAAAAGCATCTGGTTGCAAAATTCATGACCGACTCTAGTTAAAAACTGCCACTCAGAGGCAGCTCTAACCACCACAGCTCTCGCTGGGCTCCTCCGTGTTTGCTTTTCCATATCCCCTGGTAAATTTGCACAAGGGTTCAAGGTCTTCTGCTGCTGTGTGTGTGCCCTTTGCCAGCCTTGTTTCTATGACACGTTCAGGAAGCTACACGATGACCTTTACAGTCCCATTTCAGTCCCGGCCGCAGCCCGGAGTGAGCCGCAGCCCCGCTCCCCTGGAAAGCTGCCTCTGTCCCCAGCGACCCCTGCCCTGGCCCCGGGAGAGAGCACGGGAACGCGCCGCGGTTACGAGCGGGATGCGGGCTGTTGCCAAGTGACTGCCTATCTCATGAAGCAATGCAGAGCTGCTGGGGCTGCCTGACCCTCCGGGACCATTTCTGATGCTTGGCCCATGGCGTGCAGCTCCAGGGCGGATGTGATTTCTTGGCTTTGCCCCCAGCACACCCTTCCTGCCAATTTTTCTGCATTTGCATTCTGCTGGTGCTCCCAATAGAAAAAGCACTGCTCCCATAAACACCAGCCACACCTGCTGGTGGGTCACAGCGGCCCAATTTACAGAGCAAAACCTCCTGAAACTTCATCCTCCCCTACTGCATCTTGTACAGCTGGCTTGGGGTGTCCTACATGGTGCTCTCTGCCTGGAGGATAAGAATTGAGCCTTTTCTGCTGCAGCCCCCTGTTCCCTTTGTCCTTTTGTCCCTGTGGCACCTTGCACAGGCCAGCATTTCTAGAAAAAACAACTTTGGAAGAGTAATTTTAAAGGCTGTTTTGGTCACTGATCTAAATGTGAAGGGGACAGCAGAGGAAAAAAAATAAATACATTCTACTTAATTTGCAGATTTTCAAAAACAAAAAACTTTGTAGAGCCCACAACTAAAATATTAGAGAAAGGTCATCAGCAAATAAGAATTATCTGGATAAATAGGAAGCTCTGCAGAATTAAAAAAAAAAAAAAAGATAGAAAATTAGAGTGTGGTGAAATCAGACAACTATAGTGAGGGGAAATCCACAGCGGGATCAGGGGGTTGGCAATAGCTAAATTAAGAAGACATAGAAGAAATACAATATTTTAGGCTTGATTTTCATTAGTAAGTAGAAATGAGTATGCACAGAAAGTAATCCAAAGTCATTGTGCACCAGCTGCTACGAGGGAGTGCAGTAAGGACAGCTCAGGCACTGGTGGGACAAGTTGTACACAGCTCTAAGACACAGTCTATCCACCAGCCACTTCTGGCTGCACTTTTTCATGTGCCAAAGGCAATGTAATTGCATGTGCTCTTGCTTTTCTTTCTCTCTTTTTTGTTTTTCTGTTTGTTGTTTCTGTTATTTAACTTCCTAGTCTGTAACTTAAAAAAGGATGACATTACTTAGTACAATGTAATTAGACTAAAAGTGGGAAACTGAATTTACTAGGAGGAAATCCTGCTTATGCTCTAATGCTTCCTGCCTGTTAGCTTCAAAAAGATGAGAGAGTACCTATTCCATCATCAGCACATTTTTACCTTAAAATCTCTGGACATCAAATTTATGCATTTACTGGCAATTACTCATAGCCTTACTGACAGGTATCTAATGACATGAAAAAGTCAACTTGCAGCACACCACATACACAGTTCAGACACTTCCA
>NW_010295029.1:14710-41601 GCF_000700745.2 Antrostomus carolinensis
TAGCCCACCTTTTACCTGTACAAGGTTTCTTCCCTCAGTCCTGCTCATATTTCACAGCATACAGATGCTCCAGGTGAGGTATTTGTCTTATCTTCGTCTCTTTTACCTACTGCATACAGGCCACCTTGCTGAAGAGGCTCAAATCAGGTAATGCAAGGATGCACTGGAGGTAGGAACTGAGAGATCAGTTTTTCAGCATCTTTCCTAGAAATGGGTTGCACTGGAGTGCAGCTTGCAGCTGGCCAGCCGTGCTGCTCCAGTGACCCGTGGAGGCTTGGGCTGTATCCATCTCACACACCAACGATGGGAGCTCAAGCAGACACCCCCATGCTGGTTTATGTATGAACAGTAATGCAGAACTGGAGCACAGAGCTCTGCTCCAGCTGCAAAGTCCTCCAGAAAACAGGCAGTTAGCCTGTGGGAAGCCAAGCCTCGAGGTTACGTTAGGCCACGGTTCCTTTTCCAATCCCACGAACAGCCCAAGCAATTTTGTTTGTGTCATCCTCTCCCTGCATGGTCCCTCATACAGGTGCAGCACAGGATCTCACCACACTTGTTCTCAGCAAAGCAAGCCCAGCTCTAGCAGTTTGCCTTTTGCAGAGATGTTTTCTGCTCCACCCCACTGTGTGTTTTGTTCCGCACAGAAGTTAAGGACAGGGCGACTCTTGCCACCTCTTCAGCCTGTCCGTGCTGTGCTCCAAGGTGGTGTCCCTCCAGGACACCCAGGAAGCACAGGCAGAGACACAGCAGAATAATCCAGAAGACCAGACTGTTTAAATCAATTTAAGTCATGTCTCAGTGGTGCCCAGCAGCTCCCACATGCTGATGCTTTTGCCAAGGCCCACCTCTGGCATTAACATCATTACTGTCCTCCCAGTCTGCCACCCCTGCTCACATCAAAGGTGAAGCCAGAGAATTTTGCCAGGCACTGCTCAGTGAAGCCGGGCTCCTGCCACCCCTGGCCCTGGCCCTGGCCTTCTCACACATCCCCAGCGGGGTGCAGTGGCCCCTGCACCAGGCAAGGGATGTTTGCTGTCCAGGGGTGCCCTGCCCTGCCCCTCTCCGCTCCCTGGTGCTACATGTATTTCTCTTGTTGGATAGGAAAAAAGCATTAGCCTCAGAGTCCTTGGTTTGGTTTTTTTTGTAGAAATACATTAATTTAGACAAAGGAAGTTAATCACCTTTTGCTAAAAATAAGCTATAGCTGAAGTGCAGATCTAGCAGCAATATAGATCTGGGATCATTTAATTTTAGGGCTCACTCTTGGAAGAACAGATAAATATTCGAGCTTCTAAAGGTTAAGGCACATGTTTAATTGTGCTCTATTTGAAGCATATAGTTTAGACACCTAATATATAGCTGAAAGCAAAAAGTACTTTTTAAAGACTTTGGTTGCATGCAGACTGCTGTTTAATCGTGTGTCCTAACACCACCCACACCCCCCTCAACCCAGTAATAACTTTTAATGCCTTCTGCTACTACAGTTCAGCTTCTCTCCTGGCTCAGTGCCACCATGCTCTGCACTGTGACTAGGAGTTTATACTCAGGAAAGGCAGGGCTATTTAGGGGTTAGAGAGGCTGAGCGGAGCTAAGAGATCTCCAACGTCCGTCTCCCTTGTGCCTCTGTTTCTGCAGAGCAAGGTGAGCCCAAACAGAACATTTGAATTTGTTATATTTCCACTACTGTGCTTATAGAGAGAAAATGGGATGTCCTCTCTAAAGCACTTGAAAATCTGCAGCTGAATAGCCCTATAGAAGAGCAGAGAAATGGAATAATGCTTTCTAACTAGCACTTTTCTGACAGAGCATTGTAAAATTGCCAGGATTTTAATTTGGGATGATAAGCCGAAATTGTGAATTTTTTTCTAGATAAGGTTTTTTTTAGATTGCCAAATTTAAACACCCAGTATTAAATTAATTTCACAGTATTGAAAGATTATGAGAATAATAGGAGTGCAATATGACACAAACATCTGATGCATTTCAACTTAAACAAAAACATCTGCATTTTCAGATCTTTTTCTCTGTGTGGATATACGAACTCACCGTTGACCCAGCAGCAGTGCCATGCATCAGTAACGTGAAAAAGGTTCTGCTCCTCAAACCTGGCTCAGAAGAAAATCCTGGGGTCAAGGATCACCCTCACCTCTGTGAGTCTGACATCCAACATGTTCTGATGTCTCAGAACGAGGTATGACAGCAGGTGCAAATTAGAAAAAAAGCAAGAAAAAAGAGGTTTTCCAGGTCTCTTGCATGTTTTCTCTGGAAAAAACACACTTAGGCTGCTCTGCCAACAGCCAGGCTGGCAGCCACTTGCATTGTGCAACGTTGAGTGGGCCTCATGGGTTACCGGGTTGTCACTGAATATGGACAAATTCATTTAGTGTGCAGAAGATGGGTTGCCCAGGATTTTCCTAAAGGTTTTTTTCTGCAAAGACTGTCAGAAAGATTGCTCTTTCTGTGTTCAGATGATCTGCAACATGAAGAAACTACTTCTCCACATAGCTAGAGGCTCACAATGGTCGTAAAGGTCATAATAATATAATGCGACTCTTAAGTTATCTTGTTAAGTATCAGAGTAGCTGTTTGTGACAGAAGACTGTACTAAAATCAAAATATACGCTATGGTCTCCAGGTCTTAATGTGGCAACAGAAGACTGCATAACCAGGATGAACTCACCCTTCTTCTCAAGCAAAGCTGGTCTTTAACCTTTAGTCCTGCACTTACTCCGTTCTGAAACCATACTCCAGTGGAAATCAGTGGCAGTTTTGGCTGAGACAGCACCATTTAGCATCTTTAGAATTAAAACAACTGTTGCCTTTTTTAACTAAGGTCCTTCTGGCTGGCATGCTAGCTAGTCAGTTGGGGACCGAAATAGATACATCCACGAGAAGGTGGCTTTGCTGGGTTGGTCAGCAAAAGGATTCAGGGTAACCAGTGTGATGTGCATGGCGTAAGAGCAAGTGTGTCTAACCTTCATTCAGACCTGATTTTGCAGCTTCCTATCTGGACAGTTAAATACAATCTAAACCCAAAAGGTCACCAGATGTGTTAGCTCGATTAAAACTGTTAGCACTCATTGTAAATCTTGCCTCTCAAGGTAAGGCTGGGGTGTAGCAATAGCAATGGGCAAGTACCTTTAGAAGGGCCCGCAAAGACGTCCCTGAGTGTGAGACTTGTCTCATGTCTCTTGACAGTGCGATAAACCTCTGTTCCTGATGTTTAAATGTTCTGATTTAAATAAAAAATGACAGTTATCTATCTTTCCATCAGGCTGAAGTGTGAGAGGACTACAGAATAGGGAATACTAACCCAAACTTGAAGCAGAAGCTCTATTTTCCTCTCTCCATCCACACTGTGCCTTTCCATAACTGTATCTACAACCATAACCTTCTCTGTAGCCAAGACCTGGATAATCCTCCAACAACATTTAATGGAGTCACATTGCAAAACTAACAAAATCGGGAATTATTACTTTAAATCAAACCTCTCTTGAATATTTCCTGGTGGTATCTTTTTACTCTCTTGTACCAAGGGAAAGATGAAAAGTATTTTTTTAAACTTTACTTTATTACTAAAAATAAAACTAGCACAGATGAACTTTAAAGTATATGTAATTGAGTCTCATGTGATCAGAGGATCCAGTGCTGACAGGGACTCTCTTACTTGATTTAAGTTAAGTGATATTGTTCTCAGGCCAGTACTAGTGAAGAGCATGTTATTGTTTGCAAATAGCACAATCCTGCTTTTAATTTGGAACATCGGTGGATCGTCTCTAAGAAACAAACTGAGCTAATTTTAGGTTAGTATTTGTAATATTGCAGTTTAGATCTGTCAGCACGCTAAGATAAACTTTAATGTAAAAAGAGTCCACTGAATTTAATGATAAATCCTAGTACAGAAGCTGGAAACCTTAGAATCATAGAATGGTTTGGGCTGGAAGGGGCCTTTAAAGGTCATCTAGGCCACTCCCCCTGCAGTGGAAATGGACATCTTCAACTAGATCAGGATCTAAGGTAGAAACTGTATTTAGCTTTAATGCTATATGCTATTTAAAGACTTATTAAGACATTTTCCAGAGCTGCACTGGCCTGAGATATTGCCTAGGAGCAAGCCTGCAGCTGCTTGCTTGTAGCACATAAAGGAACCATATTTCTCTTTATGGGATACGTTGGTGTTTTTTCATTTCATAGCGGTTGTGTTTTGCTGAATGTTACTGTGATAAAGGCCACCCTTTGGTCCCAACTGCAGCCCACATTTCCTGTGAATAGTAAGGTACTTGTTCCCTGATCTGATTTTTACCACAGTGGACTAATACTATTAGAAGCTTCACGGCAGTGCTACATGGCATGCTCTCTGGTATCATTGCCCAGCACCACCATCACTGCACAGCAGCAAGGCAGACAGCTGGTAGAGACCTGTGAGTATGGGCCTGCCCTGAGCCCCCACTGCACGTACACCCTGCTTCACACTTTATCTGAATGTGCCAGCCTGGCCGTACCAAGCCCCAGGAGGCAGGTGAAGAGGAGCACAGCTGCTGTTTATTCCCAAGGATTGCAGCGATGGAACTAGTGAGGCTTTCTAGTACTGTTGCAGAAATGATCTTCTGTTTCTCTGTCTCCATTGCCATAAAAGGAGGAGAAGAATTCTTTTTCTACTTCCCAGCAAAACTGTGGCTAGAAACAACAGAAGGATTTTGAGTCACTCAGCAACATGATGGGTATCAGATAAGAGCATAAAGCAGAGATCATTCTGCTTGCCTTCTGTATTCTCTGTCTATTCATTGGTTTTAGATATTTTCAAAGTTGTTTCATGAGCTAAGACTTCCATGATCCTAATAATTACAGTATATACAAAGTTTTCATCAAAACCTTTTCAAATAAAAAATGATTTTCTAATAAATGGAAATTTTTTTCTTCCTCAAATCATCCAAAGGTCATCTCTTGTACAAACCTCATAGCTACCACTTCCTTTTGGAGTTGGCAAAGAAGCGCAGTTCAACACAAATCATCTGAAACAACATTACCATCTAGTGGAGAATTTGATTCACCACTGACATGAATTCCTTAAAGCAGAAATACATGCTTTGACTGTTGCACAAATGCAGAATTAGGAAGTCAATGCAATATGCATTTTGAAAATCAATGCCTGAAGTTAACTGACTGCTTCAATTCAAGAGTAAAAGTCTGACTCATACTGTACATCAAAAATATTAAAAGCGTGCTAAATGCAGGATATCAACACAAGAATCTCTAGATAAGTTTTAATTCCCTAAGATTTCCAGAAGGAAACAATGTTTGACATTCACTCTGTCAAAGCATCTATATCTGGAAAAGAGATAATGAAAATGCAGTCTCTCTATATAAGTTATGTAAAAATTATAGCTTGAATTTAATCAATACAAATCAAACCAAACTCTCATCTTTCAGGTTGGTATAAATGGAAATCCTGAGGCAGACTCAGCCAGGTGGCTTCTTCTGAAAACCTCATTAGGTGGCACCAGCTGTCTTTCACACATCCATCCCCTTGCATGCAGGAGGTTTGATGTCTCTGGCATGTATGCAGGACAGATGCTGATGATTAGCCGGCTAGCAGTGACAGGACAGGACCGCTGGTCACAGGGCTTTCGCTTCCTGTGCCTCCACTTTGCCCTTTCTAAGCTTCCTCTCTGATGCATGGTTTGTCGTGTTTCTCTAACATGTCCCACCAGTTGCTTCCCCTGCACAGCCTTTTTCATATCAGCCAGCAGTTCAGCGGGGCCTCCACAGTGAAGCACGGCGCTAGGAGCGTGCAGGACGCACAGCAACCCTCTGAAAGCCGTCTGGTCTCAGCTATGTCACCCTTGTCCTTCCAAGCTTTTTTTCCTGATTGCCACATTTACTTCAGCTGAAACAGTCTGCAGTTCTGTACTTGGCTAGCTCATCAATCCCCTGCGACCGAAAACCCTCTGATTTAGGCAAAAGTTAAGTGTTAGGAAAACACACCATCCTCTGGGGACACA
Organism: Antrostomus carolinensis; assembly: GCF_000700745.2. Taxonomy (NCBI): domain Eukaryota; kingdom Metazoa; phylum Chordata; class Aves; order Caprimulgiformes; family Caprimulgidae; genus Antrostomus; species Antrostomus carolinensis. The sequence goes on from NW_010295029.1 coordinate 20,713, forward strand.
ACTTTATACAGCACTCAAATACCAAAGCAGAAAGTTTGATAGAAAAATCAAGGTCGATGAATGCTTTTAAATCCACCCATGATGAGAGCCATATTTTCACCTGTAAAAGGTGTCTGTCTAGAGCAACATGCACACATGTGAAAAGCCATACCAAGAACTTGGTTCAGCTCCTCTACTCTCCTGATTTTTCTGTACAACACCTGGTATCATTTAGAAAAACCACGGAAGCTGATGCCTGGAGGAGGCAGAAGCATTCTGCACAGCACAGCACCCAGCAGCTTGCATAATACTGAACAACAGCATTACACCACCTCCTTCGCTTAGGTCACAATTGCTGCTTTGCTTTGGAGATTATAGGCTTAAATCTTAAACTCCAAGGGTAATAAACACACTAAAAAAAATAATCCAACAGCAACAAAGGAACCCCTCCCCCAGAGGCAGTTCATTATCTGAGGTAGGAATAATAAGGGTACCATCCTGTTCCTTTTGGAATCAATGATTAAATTCCCCCCTCGGAATACATTTAGGTCCTTTAATATCAGGCACTGAAACTAAAAAAGGAAACAAGAATAGCAACAAAAAAGTAGTTTAAATCTCTGCCAAAAGTTTTGTGGGTTTTCTTTTTAAAATCAAATTTCTTCCCTTCCTGGTAAGATGCAGCAGGGTAACTTGACCATGTTGGTGTTTCTTCCCTTACACTGACACAACATGCTAGATCTGAGAGACAGAAAGTCCTTAAACACCACCAGTGGAGCATCCCAGACAGTTTCTGTGCCTGTCTTCCAGCAATTATGAAAAATGGAAGGTGAAACAGAAGCCCACAACGGAAATGGTCAAGGGCTAGAAAAATGGTTCACAGTGCTTGCATACTCATTATACCTTAGTCAAGAGGAAGCCTTGAAGTTGACCTGGTAATGCTCAAAGTATGTCTCCATGGAATCGTGTAGGATGACACGAGTGAGTTCCTTCTGTACTCCAAGCTTCCTGGGCACAGGCTAACTCCAAACTGAGAATCACGTAACTGCCATCAGGTTTGCACTGAGCCAAACTAATAAACTTGGCTAGGAAGCAAAGCAATAACGTGTGGGTTCTGGGTTAAATGAACTACTCCATGTGTTAGGTTCAGTATATCTCAGATCACAAACAGCTTTTCTTAAAATCTACCTCTAGAGAAGTGTGGACATATGCCTTGAGAAAGTAACCAGGCATCAGGAACTGACGGGAGGAACTGGATTTGAAACCATCCATCGGAAATGGGACGTGGCATAACATGCATCCTCCAGTTGCTGATTGGAAAAGCAAGATCCTGACACGCAAACAAGCTTTCAGACTTCCCATTCCCTTGGTTTCCTTAGTACAGGTGAGAGGGCTGGCAGTACCAACAACTGCTAAGCACAAACCGTACCTTGGGAACGAAGGCAATGCAGGAGAAGACATAAAATCTTTCAAGAACTCTTTATTCCAGTCATTGGTCTGCCTGATCAAAAAGAGTCGTCTGTTGGTTCTCCAGTTTTCAGCCTTTCATTCTTGTTTCACCTTCTCTCCTAGGTCAAACTGTCATGGAAAGTGGAAGAGTCCTAATCTCTTGACATCTGCTGGATCATATCCTGCTGGTTTTCCAGAAGGTATGCTTCACCAAAATGCACAGGACTGGTGTCAGTACAGAGCAGGTGACTCCTGCAGACCCCACAAGCTGAAGCAAGTACCTTAGTCCTTAGTGATGTAAGTTTTTTCTCTTGACTTGTTGGCTCATCATGACACAGTGGTTAAGTGACAGACAACAGAGCTTGCAGATGTTTTGCTTTGCATCTGTGTTACATGCATGTCCTATCTTCATGTTGCAAGATGGAGTAGCTGGTGGGAGGGGAACACAGAAGGGGCTTTCAAGGGAAAGTATATATGCTATAACCTTTTATCTGAGATCACACTGCAGTGAAATTTGTAGGCCACAGCAGTGAGATATCGTGTGTTGTTTGCTGGGATCTTTCTGGAGGTCAGACAAAGGGTTTGGGTAAATCCCTGCTGTCAGCTCTTTCCTTCCGAAACTCTCATTTCCTCCTTCTCTCACATACGCTCGTGTTCCTTTAATCGCAGAACTTCCTACTTCTTTTTTAAGCAAAAGCTGACAATGGAAGTTTTTATCCTTTGTTGAGGCATGAAGTTTTAAAAAAGAGGAAACAAGAATTTACTGTACCTGGGACACACACTCAGCAAATAATAATTAGCGCAGATTCACTCAAATGTCCAAATATATATTCCTTAATTTGTCCACAATTTTAAGCAAGTGTTGCCTTAATATGAATTTCTTTAGTAATGCTTTGTAAACATCCATCCCAGTTAAAACAGTACTCCTTTCTGGGACTGAGATGCTTGGAACAAATGATGAGAGAGTCAAATGTTGCTTTTTTCTTTTTTTTTCTTTTTTTTTTTTTTTAAATAAATGCTAATAATTTTGGATGTCTTAAGAGGACAGAACATGCAGTTTATGTATGCTTGATTTAGGCTAACACAGATGTATTTTTCCTACTCCCTACAGAGCTTGGCAGCTACCAGAGTTGGATAATGGCTTGCTATGGCACCTTTCGTGATAGCCAGCACATGTATACTAGCATACAGTAACATTAAAGTCAGTAGTTATATATGACTCCATCACACAATCCCATTAAATCTTGCAGAAGCCGAGTGAGCCACCTGCAGCTTCTGTAGATATAATTTCTGTACAGGTAGGGTAAAACACCTACATGGGTTCTGTCTCACCATCCTTTTTACTGTCTTCCTGCAAAGTCAGTGCATTAAAGCAATTTTTCTACTCTGCTGATGTAGGTTAGCAGCTTAATGCCAAACAATGAAGTTAAGGTCACAAATTTGACAGTCAAAGAATAAAAAGCAAATTTTGTGAATAAGTACCTTTTTCTTGTTGTTAAAAGTAAGGTACGTGGTAGGTATCACCAAGAAAAGTTTCAACCAGGGGCCTTTTGATAATAGACCAGCATCTTGGACTGTCTTCATTTCAGCTCCAGCAAGGTTACATATTGTAAAAGTGTCCATGGCTGTAAGTTGCTGCTTAAATTGTTATTTGATTGTTGTTTCTAGGTACTATTGAAACTGAAGCTTATTCTCAGCACCATGAAGATGTCAAGTATACCCCAAAGATATGCCAGAGGATATTTTTGTTTTAAAAAGTTTTCCCATATTTTCTATTCTAGCAGGAAGCAACCTTTCCTGACTGCATGACTAGGTTATGTGATCAGGTCTTATTTGACTTTCTCCACTGTTTGAAAAGAACAGTGCATTTTCTTCATCAGAGAGACCCCTTGCCCTGAGCCTGCCTCTATGAACTCTTATCAGGATCTGCAAAAACCTTCTGAGGCTTATCCAGATCATTTCACTATGCTCAAATTTGTACTGCCTCTCAGTTCAATGGATATTTGCACTCATACCTCTTCATGGTGTGTTAGACATCCTACTGCAGGTCTTGAAAATGTTATGGCTTTATCATGGCTGGCCCTACATATTCCCTTCTTGACAGTTCATCTCTTTCCATTTTTAACAAGCATCTTCACTTTTCGTTATCTTAAAATGAGCATAATGTTTATTAACAACTTTCCTGACAAGTTTATTGTACAGAATGCACTCCAAAGGCTCTATAATTGTTCCTCACTTACATACCGTTAATTATATTGCTGCTTTGCCAATTTCAAGGTTCACTGCTCCTCTGTATCTGCCTGTTATCTCAGTCCCCAACCACTGAAACTACCATTTGAGATTCCTTACCAAAAATTAGACGCAATTGGTGTAGCAGGCCATTAAATACTAAACAGCAACTGCATTTCAGGTTTTGTTCAGTTTGTTCTAAGCTAAATTTTTTTGTGATATGCTCTAATTGCAAACAATTGAAAATTGCAAATAATGAGCTGAGTAGACATATCACTAATCCCACCAAAAATCTATGACTTCATGAGCGCAAAGTCCCAATCAGTGGCTGACTCTTCAAGCTACTCAGCTCATGTTAACTAAGAAGAAACATGGAAGAAACACAATCTTTGAGTCAACTGTTGCCTTGGCAATTCCAAATCTTTGAGATTGCAAGACATTTCACTATCTGCAGAGGCAACAACATCCTAAGCATCAGGTGTTGGAAAAATGGAAAAAGACTATATATAGAAGTGTTATAAATATTCATCCATCCTATAACAGCTTATGAAAGAAATACTGAGAAACCAGAACTTGGAAATTTCTTAAATGTTAGTTAAATGGTCTAAAAAAAAAAGAGATAAAAATCCACTTTCAAGAGTAGAGCGAATCAAGTTGTACCAAGAAGACATTTTTCCTGAAGGCCATCTTGATTAGACTGACTTGCAAATAACTTGTGAGAAATGGAAACTCGCTGTCTCGTTAGTAACAGAAGGACAAATACCAAAGATAATGATTATATTCTGCTTTTATCTGGAAAAGGAAAAATGTATGTATATCTCCTCTGTAGACAAGCAGTCTAGTATGAAATGTTAACAAAAGGAAAGGTATTACAGAAGAGCACTTGACACCAACAGAAAAAAGTAGGCATCCAGTTGAGCCTAGGACCAACATGACCATTGTCAGAACATCTTTGTTGGTCATTTTGCTCCTAATCAAAATCAGAATCCTGCTTTCATCTCTTTCTGTAGCAGCAGTTTCTACTTGTGAAATACAACAACCTAGAAATGTCAGGAAAATTTCCTAAAATCTCTTTGGGGTTCTGAAATGCTGCATGAGAAAAGTCGGGGACAGGGAGCTAGTACAAGCTTCTCCGGAACTCCTGTTTTAATAATCTCTTTTCTCTCTGTAAGAGTTTCATCATCTTTTAGTATCTATAGCCCCAAAGCTTTCCTAACACCATAGAAACAGATCATACAATTAGACAGAAGAAAAAAATCCTTTTATACAAAGGAATAAGTAGAGTCTTCTACATAATGAAGTACTTACTGATTTGCTTTGGGTTATGCTGAAAAGGCCTACTTTGAGGCACTGAATTCTCACAGCCTCAGGTTTGTTTAGATGAAAGGAACACTTTCTGGCAGCTGCATGAGCAAATGAGTACCCAGTGATCCACCCTAATTTAGGTTATGTAAAACCTAGTGGGTGGAAGCCACACATGTGCTTTCCGAAGGCAATGCCTGGGTTACACTCCTGACGGTTGGCTTGGCTGCCAGCGTTTTTCTCCTTCCCACGTACCTGTTCTAGTAAAGCTCTGTTAAAGAAAAATTACTTCACGTCACAGGGCGTGACACAGTATAAATACTGGGCAATGACCTAAGGTGCCTCAAGTAATTGTGGCATTAATCCAGCTGTAGTCAAAATGTATTATTTTCATTGCGGGAGCTTTTTTGCCGTCATCAGCATAGCATACAAACATGGTACACTGTTTGAAGTGGAAAAGAATGTGATCATGGTATTTGGAAATAGATGGTAAGGACCTTTTTTACACAGTGCGACCATTGTGGTGGAGGTCCCTAAGCAAGCTCTAAGAGAACTGGCTTGCTTGCTCTAGGAAGAGCAGTGGCAAGCAGAGACTCCTAAACAAGCTCCAACCAGCCCGGCACTGGAATCAGAAGCAACAGACATGCGTGTAACTTGAGCTGTGCAATGGGGCTGTGTGTTGGGGAGCGGCAAGAGCAGGCGCTGCTCTGAGGGGCAGCGTGAGCCAGGAGCTGAGGGTGACAGGCAGGCAGGCAAGGGGGGAAACTTACTGACCAGGGGGCCGTCCCACAACACCCAAAAAGGACAAGCAAAGCAGGTCAACAGTGCAGGTCACCAGACAATGCCATGGTGGCGAGGCAGGTCTGAGGTCAAGTCAGGAAGCCAAGTCCGTAGGTCAGGATCAACAAGAGTACACAGCCAGATGCAAGTACAGGTGCAACACAGCTCAGGCAGGGACCAAGCACAAGAGCTTCAGCTTAAACGCAGCTGCCAAGAGATGGTGGCAGAGTGGGAGTGGCAGCTGGCTTCTTCCAGCCTTTTGTTGAATGACTGCAAGGTCAGCAGGCATTGAGGCCAGAAGTGCCTCAAAGCTAGATGTGTGCATTATCTAAGTTGCATTATCTAATTAAGCAGTCAAACCTCCAGGAGACAGGGGAATCCACCAAGGGCACTGACACTATCCCAGCCAAGAAGTGGTGGTGTGTTCTGCCATGCTGACATACCAGGCTGTTTCACTATGCTGAAACTGAAGCAGCTGTTGTGGTGGATTTGAAGTAAGAAAACAAAACTGGATTCAGCTCCTTGCTCCACTGAATTGTGAAAGAAGATCCCAAAGGAGAAAAAGCACTAGCTACATTGATCCTCTGCTCTGTGTAGATTCTGTCCTTCATTCAGAGTCCTATCAGCTGCAGTTTCATGACTCTGTCCTAAGTAATGGCAATTCTTACCAAAGATTACTATGTGTGAAAAAAATCCAAAGAATACCGATTGACAGGTGATGCTATACTACAATCCTTGCTACTCAGGATTGCTGGCAGTGCACCTACTCCAGCGTATCAAGCAAGAGCTGGAGGATGCTACGTACCTGCAGAGGAGGTACCTGGTAAGGAGACAATGTGTTTTAGTAGGACTGAGGGAGTTACTGTTGAGAGGGAGGTACAGCTGTCAGGAAAGGACAAGATTCCAGTGACAGTGTTTCCCATTTTACAGTGTTTCAGCAGAGCACTGCATGACTACTGAGAATAAGTTACAGACCTTCTGAAAGAGTCTTTCAGACAACCAGCAAGACAGTTTGACCACGGCTTAGAAGATCCGGACTTCAGTGCCAGCAACCAGTGAGAAACTGAAATATTTGCTGCAAGTCACTGAACTTGTGACTCAACTCTTACTCTCAACAAGGGAAGACCTGTAATGCGTGCCGTTATGAAAATGCTTTGACCTTCCCACATAATAGGCACTGTATGATCATTCTCAGATTCTGTGTTAAGTAATGATCTCTGGAAATAGACAACAAGGCAAAATATCAACCATCAAACAGCGAGAAGCACAGGGAGTCACAAGTACCTATCACAAACCACCACTTGCATTAGTTGGAAAAAACAGACCAGAACTGGGTGACGGCACCACATCACAGCAGGTCCTCCAGCTATGGAGTGCTGTTCACTGCTATGGTTTTAGAGAAGCTGTCTTTTTCTTGTTGCACATGTCAGCATTAGTTCTTTCCCCATTCCAGGCTAACCTCTCCCTGGACTACTGCCTCAATGTCATTCACTAGCATGCTCACACTGTACACTCTGCTGCCTTTGTCCTGCACCTTTGGAAACCTAGGTTGCACATACAAGTGAACTCCTCCTTTTCCCGTTTTTTATTTTCTTAAAAAACTAAGCATCACTCCTGAGGATTTTTATCTGTAGAAGAGAGATGGAGAAATGTTGATTATTTCAACTTTGATTTTCCAGGAGTGGTTCATTTGGGATTCCTGCTAAAGGCCAGTATAAGGATTTGCAGGGTTTAGTTCTGTTTTTTTTTAAACATTCTCTGAATCAGAAATCACTATTCATATGGAAGACAGTACATGATGACAATTGCTGGTACTCAGACAACAGATCTGATTTTACACATCCTTAAGGATGCTCAGCTACAGAGTGTAGTTGGAGAAGGATGCAAGTATCTGGGACTGGCTCTGAGTTCCATTACTTCTTTCTCATACTTCTGAAGGGAAAAGCCCCAAACTTTTCCAAAGTTGGGAAATGGGTTGAGTGATATTACCTTCCTCCACACTCCCACTTTGGCCCCTTGAACCAGAGAGGCCTGGTGACAAAAATCAGCACATGGTGGAGAAAGACATACTGAAGCAACATACCATTTAACTGCTTCACTGTAAGCAGTAGAAATACTTAAATCAATTATTTTGTTCATGTTCAGACCCCGGAACACTGGATGGCAGGACCCCTCACTTTGTCAAGTATTTACATCTTTAACAAAATTGTATTAATCTGCCTATGTACAAATAGAAGATTAATTTGTACCCACAGAAAATCCAACTCTCTGGTACAATGAAACAGCTACATCTATATACTCACAAAAGCAAAAGCTCCTTGTTATCTATTCACCACATTCGTGCATTCTGAGAACAGTGACTTTAGTTCTCATCTAAGTGCACTTACTTCTGGAATATCACAAAATCTCAGTAAAAGGCTTTGGACTGGAAGTAGTCCTCCACTTACACTTGCAGAGAAGTAAAACATCACAAAAAAGAATGCATCCCTGGAATCCTGTGGAACATACTTCAACTCAGTCAACATATGCTGCTGCAGGTCCCAAGATCACAACTGGATCTTTCACATGTTTAGAAGAGTCTGAGGAATAAGAGTTTTCATCAATAACCACTGTAGATGGTACTGTCCTTTCAGGGAAAGTCTCATTTTATATGGTTCTGTCACCCCACCAACTATGCTTTTGTTTTTAAATGTCAAAAAAATGTACAAACATAGATTTAGGCATAGATTATTATTATTTTTATTGCTCTTGTTAAAAAGTCAGTGTATGAATCATGGCACTATGCTGTAAAAATGCAACATTACTGAGTGCTCTAACAGTATGAGATTCATTATGACACGATTTTAAACATGAAGCATGAGCTTCAATATGGATTTCCAAATTAAAAAAACAAGCCTAAGAGGTAAATGGATTAATAATAATTGATTTATCTGGATTTTCAATACTAAGTGAATACAGAGTGGATTTGCAAGAACTGGACATATTTAAGACACAACAGAGTCAAACAAAGCTTCTAGAAGTTGAAGTAAATTCTCTCTTTCTTTTCACCTACATAGAGGTATTTGTACTGCACAGTAGATGGATGTTATAGCTCTCTGTTAAACTGCAATCACAATGTGTCAGGGGGAATTGCATAAGAAAAGGAAAAAGCAAAACAAAGCCTTTTCTACATTGACAGTCAGGGAAAAAAACCGTGCGCTTTGGAATTTTAAAAATAAAAACTTCAATTTAAGAACAAAAATAAAATAAAAATCACATCTTCTGGGTGAACATCCACCATAAGAAAACACTGATGCCTATTAACTCTGTGCTTGGGGACTCAACAACACTATGTCACTATTCCTAATTCTGAAGCAAACCCAAACAACTGGATATCCATGGATATTATTGCACTTGTAGCAGTGGTGCTTTAACTGGCCTGGAAACTACTTTCATTGTATTAAGGAAGAGCGAGAATCTTTTTAACATGTGTAACCTTACTTGAAAGATGCATCGTAAAAATAAGGATGTCCTAATTCAAACTGCCATGCTCTTTATAAAACAGGTTTTTTTCACACTCTGGCACATGAAGCTCCTGAAATGCCTCCACTACTTCAGAAAAAGTCTTAAAGAATGACATTTCCCAGAGGATGGGTGGGCACAAAGTACCAAATAAAGGGAAAAAAATGACAAAGAGCATTACTTTCCCCAAAAAAGGATGTCTTACATCACTCAGCAGATCAGAAATAAATAAGACAAAACTTGAAGAGTCTGAATGTAAATCCTTGGATGATGTTGCAAGAGTCAGAGGCTTCACCAAACCGATGTCAGTGTATTTTGTTAAGCATAATGCAGTTACTATATACAGTGTGTTTATCAGATAATGCCAACTAACAATACACTAAATTAACGGTTGTTAAACAAAAAATGTGTTAAAACAACCTACTTATAAAAACAGATGGCAACCCCACAATTATGCATAGTTACATATGATGAAGTCCAGCTCTCTGGAGTCCAATAGACTGACACCTTCAAGCATGAGGAAGCAGTTTTCTGAAGCGTAAACAATGTAATTAACAGAACCCAGTCAAGCTGTAAGGGAATTACACTGTCAAAAATATCTCAGGTCCAATCACAAAACTCTCTCTAAATGTTACCACCACATAGCTGCAATTGGGCAGTCACCCATTCAAAGGTTTTACACTGCCATATTTCTTCAAAGGACCTTCTAAAGGATGTGCTATTTAACATGGTGATCTACATAAACAAAATATGTGACGAACACAAAGCACTTAGGTTTAGAAGCACTTATGACAGAATCCATGACATCTTTACAGTGTATCGTGTATGACTACACACACTTTTAAGTTTCTCCTGCTTATTATTATGTGGCATCTTACTGTCCATAGTATTTCTACATACTAAGAAGAAAGAGCCTTCTCCCCAAGAAACCAGCTTCTCTGATATGGGAAGCCACCATGCCCGTATCTTGCTTTGCTACAGTAAGGCATGTACAATGAAGGTGACAATGTCAAATCCCCATGGATCATGACAAAACCACCTAGTTCTTCCCTTTGCTTCTTCCTCAGCTTCTCTGCTCCATTACCACTGTGAATGTCAGTCGGCATCCATGTGTTCTTGTCTAGTAAGTAGAGGTTTCTCATCTGCATCACCAATCTTTTTCCGCATCTCTTCCACTGCTTTCAGCAAAGCTTCTCGCTCCTGCTCAAGAGTGACAATGGACTGCTTCAATTTGCCTTCATTGGTCAGTAAAAGCTCTACTGTGGCTTCAAGGTTTTGGATCTTTCCATTAGCCACCTTTCAAAGTAAGAGGAAAGGTGGAGGGGGAGGAGGGATGGGAAGGAAGAAAAAAAAAAGGAAATTTTTAAATAACTGAAACCAACTTTAAACTATTTTTTGAGATACATTATATATAAAGTACTTTCCAAATGATGAAAAATTGCAAAAGTAAATGCAACTATGAATATTATTAGATCTGTGTACTTTAGATTACAAGTATGCTTTTGCCTATAAGAAGAAACTTCCCTCTCTCAATTTGATTGCTTTGATTAGTTCACAATTAAACTTGGAATATAATGCAAAGTAATGAAATTAGGAAGTTATTAAGTCTTATAAACCAAAGAGCTGCAGGTTAAGATAAGCCTCTGTATGGGTCACAGTTGGGAGACATTTTTGGCCAGCCATATTTGTTGAATTCCATGTGCTCTGCAAAGACAACCAAATCTGTCAGCTGCATCCTCATTTCATCTTGACATTGAGTCCAACAAATGTCAGATTTGGAGGCAAAGGGGGAGGAGGGAATTTAGTGTAATATGCAAATAGACAATACATCTTGAAAAATTAAAAAAATTCTCCTTCAAAAGGCTGCACGTATAGGCATTCCACTTCATGATGAAACAAAGTATTAGATAATTCAAACTCATCACATGAGATCTGTAGCTGAGGTACTCTGACAAAAGCAGAGATCTGTTTGGAAGTTTCAGCACTGGATAACATTTGTTGATGAGCACTGGATAGTGTTGGCTTTCAGGGAAGTATCTGCCTTTTTGACAAGCTCACCGCCCTTCATGTAATTATGGTGAGTTAAAAAGTTCAGCCTTTGGGGGAAAGATATTGACAAATCATGATCCACATTGTTTGGTCATGCATTTTCCTCCCATCAGCACTGGGTGACCTTTCACCATAGCAAATGAAGGCTGATGAAGCCCACCTCCAAGAAAAAGGGATTGCTCCAACACTACAGACAGTTAAGTTCCCCACTATAATGTTAGGTGTTGACTTGCCAGCACTTCAGCAGAGATAAACTTAGTAAACGACTGCTTAGGACTGCAAAGTTTTTAGGGGCAGAAAGCGGTGGAAGATCCCCTGATACAGGTATCCATAGGACATTATATCTTGAATCTCATCCCAGAAATTCATCTCCCTCATGCTACATCCAACAATTTCCTTGCCCATGTGCTTGAAGCTTTATGAAAATATCTTGCAGAGGAGTATCTATTCTTCTGACTTCTCTAAGGCTCATCTTAGAACCTGAAACGGACTCAGAATTTACAGCTTAAGCAAATTTTTGTTAGGAGAGGCAATCTAAGTCTGCATGGTTGGCTAGCTTTAGTCATGATACAGGACCAATGGCTGAGAAACCTGAACTCCTTCCCTCACCTATTATCTTACAAAATCTATGTCTTTAACAATAATCAAGAGGCTTGAAATGTCTGCTGTTTACCCTTGAAGTCGCTTTCTCAATCAAACTAAATGCATAGTCAAAAGTTTTAAAACAAATGTCCTGTTATAAAGCAGCCAGAAAGCTGATTTCTTGAGCAGTTAAACAAAGAATAATCCCTACAGAAGCTATGTGTACTGCCTCTGAAAGAGCTGCAGGCTGAACAGGCACTGAGCATATATTGGAATTATTATTTCACATATTGTCTAAACAATTTGGATAATAGTTTAAAAAAAAAATCTTGTAAAAAAGAGTATGTCTTTATAGACAATGTATCCGATGTATCTTTAAATTGTGACACTGGCATTAGCTTTCCCATTTGTACTACAGTAGTATCCCTGCCGTAATAAAGCAGTGACTGAAAACGTAAAAATGAAGTTGAGAAAGCACTTAGTGTATTTTTAGTCATCTTCTACAGCTATGATTTTAATTACAAGAGAAAAGATAGTGTAATGAATCAACTTTTCACTAACTGCAAGCATATGCTCTATCTACCCCCCTCTCAGAAATTCTTTTTGCATTTAAATATTAAAGGCTAAACTAAGTAAAATTGCAAGTGGTTACACTTGAAAGTCACTGTGCCTTGATGTAGGATGGTCTTTTCTGAAAAGGTGCATAAATTAGAATGTTAATTAAATACAAAGTATAAATTGTACCTGCAGTTCTTCCAGGAGACCGAAGTTTTGTTTGCGCAAGCTACTGTTTGCCTTTTCTAATTTATCCAGTCTCTGATTATCATTTAAAGATGAGTCGATAAGCTCATCCTGAAGCACATGGTATTCAACTTCATAAGCTTGCAATTGCTTGGCAATATCCATTTCAAAGACCTGTTGTATATAAAAATATTGTTAGGAGCTGTGCAGATCAAAACCATAGCTCAATTCAATGCTTTAAAAACTATGGATCTAGACTTAGATATCTAATCACTGCATTAAAAAATGGACTTAATTTTTAGCATTCACACTTCCTACTCTGGAAATGGCAAGACTGAGGCAGCAGAGTGCAATACATTGGCATTGGACCTACTTAAAAACTGCTACTGATTTGCTGCCTGACTTAAAACCACTTACACTAAAGTTTTCAAGAACTTTTCAAGACTTTGTAGGGTATTCCTCTTTTTAGATTTCAAATTTAATGCATCTCAATTTGGTATAAACCATCCTAAACATACTCAGAACGTACATCGCTTTAGAAAAGTGTGATCCAAGCCCAGGTGCCACATGTGCAAGTGCAAGGCTAAGTAGAATGAAAGCTTTAAATGAAAAATAGTAAACATAGCTACGTTTATTTATGATTCTACAGTATCCTACAGACTGAAAGAAAACGAAATAATCTATCCTTACCCTAATACACTTAATGGAAACATTATGTCATGTCAAAGCAGATTTCTATTATTGTTAACTATGAATCACCAAAATGAGTACTCAGTCTCATACATGAATATTAAGGAAAACTTACATTTTAAAAGCAGATAAATTAGGTGCACTAAGTGATCCAAAGTAAAAAGCTACTATTGTATTTTCCTTTTTCTAGGTTTTGACAAATATCTGCCTTCAAATTATTCAGGAAATATGACTCTAATGTCTCTGAGCTAGTTATTTCCTCTGAAAGCAGTGAAAAAGGTGGTAAATTCACAGGACAAGTATGTCAATCACAGAACACAGTAGAAACAAAAGCTGATTTAAAAATACATCTGCAAAATAGCTCAAGAATAGAAGTTCAAGGGTTATTCTTTATTTTTAAACTTCTTGTACTTTATTCCTTTTGGAAATGAGTCAAATCCTATCATTTTTAAATACCTTCTGAAATAACAATAATTATTTCCTTTTTTATTTACTTGCTTTGTCTACAAAACTTTAACTGTTGGTTATAGTTAAAGAAAACATCAGTCTATGAGATGTTTCTGACACCCGTTACATATGCTATAAAAAATTATCTCATAGCTCTATAGCAGTAGAAACACACATACTGAGCATCTAAGCACAGAAGGCTGAAATACAGTTTTAATTTCAGTTTAGTTACACATATGGAACTTTCATTTTCTGTACATCTGAGCACCTCTGGAGAACACACACTTGAAATTTCAGCTAAAAAAACTGGTGCAATTAATCAGGGCAGAATGCCAGCTCCTCTCGTGACCTCTGCCATTTCTAGCCTCCATGCTCTTGAGAAGGGAGGGAAATCCCTGCTGTCATACCCAGAGTATCAAATCTGAAAGGGGGGAAACATGAGGCAAATCAAAAGCTTGACTTGCAACCTAGCTAACTGAAGGGTTGTTAGGGCATGTAAACCAAAGGCCATGCTGCAGAAGGCGTGAGGAGGATGGGGGTTAGCCCAGGAGCTGTGTGTGGACTGCAGGGCTGGTCAAAAAGGCCTCTTCAAAAGCAGCCCTGATCAAAGCAGAGGAACTGCTCTCCCTTCAATTCACTTCTGCCTGCTGCCCTTTAAATTTGAAGCAGTCAGAGCTGCCTAAACAGAGTATTTCTCCTTCCTTCTGCTCAAAGCAGGTCGCCTAAGCACTGCAAGTCTGCAGAGCTGTGCACTCCAGGCTTTCAGCCTGCCAGATCATATATAATCCCCTTTGCCCCCTAGAAATCGCTCGCTCTCCTTCCCTTTGCACAGGCTTTCTAGTTCTCCCCTCCTTCTTTGCTGGTAAGCACTAGAAGCAGTTTTTCTGATCCTAATGTGAGCGCGTGTCCCCTGGGAGCTTTCCTGCCAGGGGTCAGGAGGGAGCCCCTCGCAAGCACTCTGCAGAGTACTGCGCTGCCGCCTGCTTTCTTTAGCAAGCCACAGGCTTTGTAGATCTCCTGCAGCCGTTGGTGAGTGGCTGGCACTTGCAGTTCTACACAGTATACCCCCCGTGTTTTGGACCACAAAAGGCCTTCAGAAAAACAGGCTAAAACCCATCTTCTGACTGCCTGCTGCAAATTAGATGCCAAGTGTAACAGTTATGGTTTCTCAACAGGCAAGCTTTAACTGCAATAATTTGGGATTTCTTCAAATTCCACAGTTATTGTTGGGAGCCTTCTGCTAGCTCAGCAATATTGCATCATTTTCCTTGTCTGCCATTTAAAAAAAGCATAACAAGGATTCCCAGTTTTTGCTGTCTAGAGTCACTGCTCACTGCAAGAAACTGCACTGCCCCATGTACTGGCAGAAATACAAAGGCACTGTAGTAACGTCCTGAACTAGCACCATAATAGCCAGTATAGACAAAAATCAACATAGTATGGTCTCTAATTTCATCAAGTAAGGTCAACATTTGTGAGGCTCTTGTAAGTTAATTTTTTGTTCTGAAATGAGACTTGGAGAGCAAGATTCTTCGGAGACAGGAAAACTCAGAAGGCTTTTAGCCCACCTTGCTGCTTTTTTGTGGAACGCACTGTGTATGGGCTGCAATATTGCTGCCAGTAACAGTGTCGCACACTTCAAAAACAAAAAAGTAAACTCATTTTCATTATAGGCTTCATAAAGTGACCATAACCAACATGTAAATGTATGAATGCACAAGTACTATAGAAGTCATATGCTTACAAAAGTTTTCAACATCTTTAGAACTACAATAACAGAATTCTCAGCTTGAAATAACACAATACACTGTTGTGGTTCTTCTGTCAAGCACTTGTTAAAAAAAGCATTCCTCTGCATACTACTCATATGTTCAGATTATTTCATACCTGACTAATGGTCTTTTCCATCTGTACCAAGCCCAAGTTGGGGAGAGTGCTTTTAATAAAATCAACAATAGTTTCTAGGTTCTCATGCTGCAGAATCAAGGGCTTGTGGCTTCCCAAAAGGCTTAAAGCCACTTTAAATATAGCCTCTGATCCCTGAAGAAAGAGCATATCTGTGAAAACAAAGAAAAAACAGAGTACATCAAGTAAGCACATCTTTTAACAAGAATATTAGAACAGTAAAATGCCCAAGGACAACAAGTTCTCATAGGATTGATCTGGAGGCTAGATATGCTGTGCCAGACATGTGCTTTTGTTACTGTGGCTCTGGCTTTAGAAGTTCCG
Source organism: Antrostomus carolinensis (assembly GCF_000700745.2). Taxonomy (NCBI): domain Eukaryota; kingdom Metazoa; phylum Chordata; class Aves; order Caprimulgiformes; family Caprimulgidae; genus Antrostomus; species Antrostomus carolinensis. The sequence goes on from NW_010295029.1 coordinate 36,688, forward strand.
TAGGACGAAGAGTATTACTGTGAATAGCACACTTGACTAACACAATCAATTATTAATTTGTTTAGTGAGTTTTCATCCAAAAAATCAAATTCAAATTTAAGCTAAATATGCAATAAACCAGGAGGTCAATTTTGTCAGTGTTGCCAGTTTTTGTGCATGTAATAGTTTTGTGGGATTTTTTTTTTTTATATTTCATGGGAATCTGAATTTGAATAAAATTCTAATCCCAATGCCATTTAAAAATCCTAATACAACAGGCAAAAACTCCACCTGAAGACACAACCAAAGATCTGAAGTTTTGTTCTTTTCTCAGCTACAAAGTCTCAGTTAATACAACACCGAGCACATGAGGCTGAATGAGCACTTTCCAGCAGCCTCAAGTTTCATGTGCATGTGCTTATTTTTAGTATGTGCCTCAACCACTTATGTTAATATTCTAATAACTACATTAATAAGTACTCTGAAATCTAATACAGCTTAAGCGTTAATATTGCAGGTGGCCCTGAAATGACAGCCCTGGCATACATTCAAGCACACTGAAGCCGCAGTATATAGTGACCTTTCAATGCAACTTCCTTCCTTTTCTTTTCCTTTACAAACTGCCTATGTCTTTATTGAGGAAAGAAAAAGAAGACTGTGATGAAAGCATCAGACGAGAAACCCATCTTCACAAACTCATCTGTCCACAGTATAAACAGCATTGCCCTGCATTTGACTTTCCTGCTTCCGTAACACAGAATCTGCTCCTGGTTTTACTGTGGGAATCGCTACAGGCAAAAGCATCTAACATATGAAACAATATTGACAGAGGTGGGAAAGGAAGAGAAGATACTGCAGTTTTATTCCATATTTCCTAAATATATATATATACATACATATACTTTAAAGGGCTTCTCTCTTGTTATTTCCCTTTGTATTTAGAGCTGTGAATGAAGTCACAATAACTTACGAAGTAGCTCAACGACACCAAATAAACAGTATGACAACAATAAAAAAAAGGAAGAAGAGTAAAGAGAGAGAGAAAGGAAAAAACCACCACACAGTACGGGGAAACAACTACTAGCAAAACCACAAATATCTCTGATGTAGTAAAGAACATATGAAAACACTGACTACTAACTGCCTTTTTTAGTAAAAGCAACCTCTCTCCAAATTTGTATCAAAAGGAAATTCCCCCTTGCACTCTTTTGCCTGTAATGCTGAAGCCATACCATATTTCACTTCTCTTTCCGTTTCTCTGAGAAAGAAAAGCACAAATAATAACTAACCATAAATCTTGTACTTTGCTGTCATTTGTCCTAAAAGTGGTGTAAAATTTTTCAACTCCAATTCAATGTGAAGTTCAAGGGCAGGAATGATTGAAAAGTGGTAACAGAGCAGGCATCTGCCTCAATTCTATATTGAAACGGAAAACTATGGGAAAATGCTTTATAGAGAAAGCTCTATATTAGGACTGGGAATGCAGAAGAACAGCTAGGAAACACAAAGTGAAAAAAACAGCTGAAAATAATGCATATTTATGATTCAGCACCTGCCCCATAAAGACACATAGATTAACTCAAGGTGACTTGTAAGTTGTTAATGAATGTCTGTATGAGATGAGCTGGTGATATACAGCTGAAATCTCTCTCTCATTTAAAATAGCAAGTACTTAACAAAGACCAGTTTGTTATCCACTCCCCACGCTTCCCGTTAAGTGGGCTGCCAGCCAATGACAGTACAGTGAAGGTACCCAAATTCATGTTAGCATGACTGGCAGCCTACAGCATTAAAAAAATCATGTTTTATCTACAATCTTGAAACAAAATAAACACTATACTACCAAGTCTCCCCCATTAATAAGTAAATACGGTATTAAAGAAAACATCTTTGATAATGCTATACTTTCATTAGATCCTGCTCAGAAGTGTTGACAGTTTGGGCAGATAATTTAAAAGTTAAGAGGAATTTTGCTATTTGACTCATAAAACAGTCTTTGGGTTAACCTCTTTGTAGCCACTTCTTTTACATATTGCTTATAAGATGCTTGCAAAAAGTACACTCTGTGGAAATCTAAAGGAAGCGATCTGTAACAATTATATTATTAAATAGCAGTGGGGCTTCAAATATCAAGGATTCAGAGATTTCAGAAAATGGCAGTGCAATCTTACAGTCTTAACCTATAGATGAGTTACTTCAATATTAAAAGAATGTTTTTCATCTCAAGGGTTCTAACAAGTGAGCAATGAAAATGCATGTACGTTTGGTGTAAGTGTGTCAACATATGGCTCAGGACTGACTGGATCCTAACTTGCCATGCTGCTAGCACAGTGACAACTCTATTTTTATTTTTTTTTTTAGGTTTATAGGTGTGTTTCAGAGTCTTCAGCACAGGTGAAGATGAGATTTTACTTTCTAATGTAAAAGAAAGTCCAATATTCTCGACTTACATAGTTCCAGTAAATACTATTTTAAGGAATTTACTAAATACATTAACATTAAAAACTGACAGTGTTAGTCACACTGGACTTTCTCTCTAAAAAGCATCAAAGATTTTGAAGAACTGACAGTTTCAGCCACACGTGCTTTTCTGTTCTTGACCTAAAATCAGTCCTGTGAAGATCATGTATCTATGTTTATATTCTAATGTAAAATCTTTGCTTTCTAAAGCCTTACAACCCTCCAAAGACAGAAAAAATACTATTCTGTGTATTAAGGCAGAAACCCAAATGTACTGGATACATAAGGCTAATTCATACCCTCACTGCAGTCAACTGTCCAGTTCGAAGACTCTTCTTATCATGTACAATACTATGAATAATTAAGAATAACTGAAAGGTTAACTGATTATAAACTCGGTATATGACACTCACATACAATTCATTTAATTCGTACAGATTACCACTGTCAGCTCGATATTTGTTGATGTACGTTAGCCTACTTTGAACTGTTTCAGGGAAAAATAAAATGCTGTTTCCCCTGAAATTAAGATGCTAATCACAAGACATATAGTTCTACTTAGCTATACACCACCCTTTACACCATGATTTCTTCTAGCACTGTTTTTGGCATGTCCTTAAACAGAAACAGGACAGGATTCCTGTTGATTCTTCTTGGCATCTATATTCATTATTTGTTATTGTGGTAGATGACACTATAATTTTTTAAGTCAGGAAAGTGTCAATATTAATACCCTAATAACTAACTGGTTCACTACATCTCTTAAGTGAGACTGACTACAGAAAATAAAAATAGCTTCTCATCAGAAGAGGGGAATTGGGGAGAAAGCTCCAAACCACCCTGCTCCTTGTGGATGATCCAGTACCATGATTAAACTGCAAGGGCCATCTCTGTGTGTGTTTTAAAAACACAACCCTCAAAATAATTTTCCACTGACACTGTTGGAGACAATGATAATGGAGTAACTGGATATATTTCTCAGATTATGCCTTTGTTACATCTCTTTTCAGCTTGAAACTAACATTGTCGGTGTTGAAGTGCCACTGTCCTAACACCGTGCCTTCACGGCATCAGATTTTACATCCTCTCTACAAGTGGTTACAGGGTGGGAAAAGGTAACAACGATGAAAAGACAGGACAGTTTGGAACTGTCATATGCTGTCCTCCTCTCTCTTTCCATTTTACTGGAAATACTGCATGCTCCATAAGATGACCTCTGTTGTTGTTCTTCTATTCATCAGTAGGAAAATATTTCTCCTCTGTTGTCTGAAACAGGTTGGATAATAATACTCTTCCTTATAATAGGAGTCCAAATACAACACTTCAAAAAGAACAGATAGAAGTTTTATGAAGAATTACCAAACACTCTGGCTACAAATCCAAGGGGAAACTGGGAGGCAAACATAGTGAGAAACCAGGGAGCAGCATAGAGGCTGGGGCCAATCTCATGTTCCTCTAGGTGGTTATAGAGATCTCGATGGTAGTCATGAAGAAGTCGAGACAGTTGATACATCTGGATCTGCATGGAATAAGAACAAAGAAACTAAAGATACACATGTTTTAACACTCAGAGTAGCAAAGTACATGCTTCACGCTCTTATTAGAAACAGTGAAAGATATTTGTCAATTGATGTTTGGATGGAATTGTGTGAAGAAAAATAAATACTCAGAAGTGATCTGAAAGACCCAGGATATGTCACCTGTGAGCCTACGACAGGGTCATTTGCAGGGTCATTTGAACCTCATACAACACATAACAGAACTCTTCCTATTTATAGTTTTCATAGTTTCCCCAGTAATCTTTTTATTTGAAACTAGTGCATTTAAGATGATGTATCCTTTTCCCAGGTTATCCTTCCCCATTTTTGAGAAGTGAATTTAAATTCAAGTCCAGCTTTTGACAATGCTATCTATATTGCATTATTATGATTTAACATTAGCAAACTTTTATTAGAAAAATTTAAATCATACCTGTAAAATTGTCATGTCAGGACGATATTGTTTTCTCAGGCCCATGTCAAACATGAGAAACTTTAGCATTTTAAAAGCATCTTCCTCACTCATATGAAGTAGTAAAACTCCTGCTACAAAACTAAGGCCTTGACAATATCCTACTTCCTGGTCCAGAAGTGAATAGGCCTTCAAAATATTGTAGAGTGACAGCTGCCCAGCTCCCAGCTGTGCTGAGAAATATGGATGTGTTGGAAATGTGCGCCCTGTGAAAACAGATGAAGTTAGTGAATTAAACTGAAAACCAAAACAAAACCTTTGCCATGTTATCAAATTAAACAGTCTTTCAAAAAGCTAGATTATTTTGAAATGTAAATTCTGAGTCAACCCACAGGAAGATGATAAGAAAGTTAATAATACAAAACAATTGTTTCAGTCCTCTTTCCTTGATTAAAAAGTGTTAGCTTATACAGAGAACTATTAGGATTCAGGCATAGACTTAGAACATCTGAGTTGTCTGGGTTG